>NW_028186357.1:3262251-3327297 GCF_003343005.1 Rhea americana | reverse complement strand
AAATGTAATTCAATTGACTTTCTTTGAAGAACAAAGAGTAAACAGTCCAGAGGCTGCTTTTTTATTTCCTCCTAGTGGAAAGGAAACAATGAGAAATGATCTTGTGTTTCCTAGTGAACTCAAAAAGCATCACAGCTCAGATCGTACAGACTGTGACACTTTCAAAACAGGGCTTAAAAGTAGTAAAAATCCTACGAAGGAAAGGAATGTGGATCGAAAGATAGAAGCCTGCAAGTGCTCTTTCCCCAAAATCTGGCCCCATGCAGCAGAAATCRAGGGTGACAGAACGTGTTTAGATTCTCTAAACGAAAGAATCAGATGCTTTTCAGTGACTATTTGGGGGCTGCCCCGGTCATGCAGAAGACGCAAGGGTTTGYATTTCAAGACTAAATGCTGATGTCACTACTGACAGACTCTACCTTAGCAGTGATATTTGGCTGTTTACTATGGGAAAGAATTTTTCCATTAATTTACTGGCTTTTAACAGTAATTTTAAAACTTTGTTTAGTTTACCATAAAACACAGAACAAGTGATACTAATATTCACTTTGAGCAAAATAGTAGCTCRTGTTTTTTCTATTCATTCCTACCACTCAATATTTACCAATTTTACCAAAGATAAGGTTAACACTCATTCATCCACTAGATAGTTTTTTCATAGTAAAGCCAGAATGAATTTTACTCAATAGAGCAGTATGTCCTGAATACACATAAAGCTCTTACATTTTTGATTAAGGGTATTTCATGTTCCCAGGACTCTGGGACATCATCATATGAGAAAATGGAAAAATTCCATTGAAACTAGAACATATCGTTATCGTAAATAATAGAAGTGTACACAATTTAAAAAAAAAATGCTTCACAGGAATTGCACACAGAAAAATACTCTTTTCCATATCTTTCTAGGACAGGTTCCCGAGAGGATATTTTCTAAAAGAACAACCAGTCTACTCTTAAAATTCCCAAGTAACGGTGTTTCTGCCCCCTCTTCTGATGGACTGGATTTATGAGGTTGCCACAYGCACTTATTCCACTGCTGTTTTCACTCATCAGTGCCTTACTGCTTTATTTGCCTGGTTGCATGATACCGGGCTCACTACTCAACCTCCTACAGCCTTACTCTGCTCATCTATAAAACAGGATTGGTGAAAACGTTAACAAATGACCRCAGGTTTTTTAATTGAATTTCTATGGTTTTAATAGACACACTAACAAACAGCGGTGTTTCTCTTTACCTAATACAACAATACACTGGTGACATCCTGCCTCCTTTTTAAAGCATCTTGCTTACACGAGTGTTTATTTTCTAATTAATTACCGGAGGTAAAGCATGTTACAGTCCTCAGATAAGCAATCCTACATAAATTCAAAGAATTAAATAAGTATCTGGTTTCCTTTTGTAGAAGAGCACCCAAAACATTATAGCCCTTTGCCATACAAAGGCACAGCAGCTCTACCAAGTTTCCAAAGCAGACAAATATCTAGAGTCTCATTTTCTTCCYCTCTTCAGTTATATTCACACACAAGGTAGGAAAAAGAAACGACATTAAACACTGCTAAGACATCTTGGCAATAAAAAGGAGTCAACTGAATGATTTGCATAGAAAGCTCCAAACCATTCCTGCCACTTGACCTAAAATTAACAGATCTGTCAAGTTTAAGAGTAAGGTTTCCTTGGCAGACCAAAATATATATGTGTGTGTGTGTGTGTGTGTGTGTGTGCGCGCGCGCATATATATGTATATATATATATCCCACTACCTTCCCTTCTCTTCTTAGTCACCCCTTCAAGGAAAATTCTGAAGCCAGAATAAAGTTTGCACAGGGTTTTAGTTACAGTTAATGTATAAGCCAACAATGTTTACTCAATATTATATAGGCTTTGCAACACACCACAGCAGTAAATTAGCTTGATATATTAGTTTTTGCTGAGAAAACGAGACTGTCTCTGAGATCTGTAAAGCACTGCAAGTATTTCCCTTGTGGTGCAAAGACGAGTTCAGGTCACAGCAATAAAATCTAGGCCAACGTGCTGTGCTGCGCACAGCAGACACAAACAAGCTCTGGGATCCTTGCTGCCCTCACGTACACGTGTGGAAAAAGCCCACTGACCACCACAGCAGCAACRCTTGCCAACCATGAACTTAGGCCCTCAGGTTTCTCCTCTCTTCACCCTCAGACCCACTCTGAGTCAGTTCTCCATGGAGGAAACGCAGCCAAGYACCATGCCTGCTCCTTCTCGTCATACCAATTTCCCGTAATTTGTCTTCGGAAACAAAAAATCCCCAGTCTGCGATGGGAAAGGAGGATTAGTAAGGTCAGTACAATCATTTCAAGCATCTCCTATGTTCCTGGCTGTGTCGTCTCATCTCAAGTTCCCTCATGTAGAGCTGTTTACAGCCACCACCGATGCTTCCAGTCAGGCCCTCACTTGAAGGTAAGCGAGACACAACAAACCTGAGGAGTGAGGCCTTATCCCAGTTTCTGGTGTTAATGGCAATATCCTGGTACCTGCTCATGTTCACACCAGCTGCCTGCTATATAGGGATACCCTAGAGATTGCCTCACTGTTGGTCTGATCTGACAGGATAGCGATGGCAGCATCACCTTTTCTTCTGCAGATTCAGGACTTAGCCTTGTCCTAGGTAGGACTCAAAGTAAATCTCCAAGGCTGCAAATCCATACGCTGTGAACAGGTAGGAAAGGAGGGGTATTCATAATCTCACTAGTTCCTGGGGGGGGGCGGGGAGGGAGAAAGGCTCCTGCAGAGGTTTGAGTAGAATAGAAGCTTAACACAGTTGTCCTCCACTGCCCCACGGAAAAGCCTCTCTCCTCAACAGGGCACCTAGTCCGTGAATTTTGCTGGCTATGTTCTTACAGTCAACAGAGATCCATAAATGAACAAACTACACTTCCCAGAGGCTGTGGTAGATGTTGCTCGGTTTCATTGCTGTTAAATCTCTTGTTACTCCAAATAGAGCCATGACTGGTGACATGATGCAGCTAAAATGCACCCTGCTGCAAAAGTTTTCACTGGATATGGTGTCCAGCCACATGCTAACAAGTTCTTTCCCTTTCTTTCCTCATAAACAGATCCTCCTAGCCAAGGAGCAGTCCTCCAGCTTTTTTATTTACTACTACAGATAYAGCCAGAGGCACCCCAGTCAGACACCTGTGCAGCCTCGGGGGTAGCCTCTCTCCTCCGCATCCCCTCCACTCCCTGGGCCAGGATGACGGACGCAGGGGAAGCACAGTGAGGGCGCACTGCATGCCAGTCGTTCRCCCTGGCGGCCACGCTTCCGTCTGACGTTTGCTCTGAGCAGTGGCTGGTTTGTATAATGCCTGGGCCTCAGCTTCTCTAAGGCTGCAGATGAAACTGGGGCTTCCTAATCCAGAAGACTAAGACAACAGGAGAAAYGATAAAGCTACTTAGAGGTTCAGAGCTTTCAGCGAAAATGCCCTATTGAACATTTGTTTAAYTCCTAAACAAAGAGTAAGCATCAAAACCTGCAAACAGGTAATGCAATAGATTTTGTAATTAAACTGCAGAGACTGGACTTCTATATCCTCTTGTGCCCTAAAGTTAACAGGTGACCTCTGGAAAACCATTTCCACATTCTGTTCTTCTGTATTCCAGCTGGCAACAAGCATGTATTTCCTGGGTGCACAACGATGCTAAGGGGCTCAGAAAAGTAGCATTTGTAAAGTGCTTTGAATTGAGTAGAAGGTACTTTATAACAGTCAAGTATCCCAGCAAAGCTATGATTTAAAGTGCACCACTATTTGCTGACAAAGAACCTTGTTACCTTCCTTTTTCACGCTCGTGGTTGTCACATGGGTGCGAAGGGATGAATGAAGGAACAGCTAGCTGTTCACTTAAAATCCAAGACCTTGGACTGAACAGTCACTTATCTCTACAGTTTAACCAGAAGAAAGAAAACATTATAACCAAATCAAACACAGATCATGTGATTCTCATTATTGTACAASGATAACAGAACAAACAAAAAGCTATCTGGAAGGACATACAAACACTACAGCTTCCAAAGGAGTAAACTACCTATTTTGCCAAGCTCYGACATCTTTTCTCTTGGTCGGACTACATCTGGCACTATAACCAAGAACACAATGAAACAATTTGACTGCCATCTTTAATTGCTTCCACAAATCAAATGGCACAAATCTGTACTAGCACACAGTGTAGGCAAGTTCTGCATCTGACAGTTAATAAGTTTTTTAATATTCTGAAGTACTGTATATTTTATGCCACAGTCCTAGTGTCCTGAGAAAAAAGCATATGCAGTACAGGTATCGAGACTCCCATATAACTTTACAATGGCCCTGCTATCTTCAGCAAAAGCGTAAGATGTTTTGATTATATCTTACTGAAAGCTATCATTATTGAGATTGCAATAGCTCCTATTTGACTACAGAACTTGAAATGCGTATTTGCTGAGCAAATGCTGCCAGATTCCTGCACGTTCATATAGCACAAACTCAGTAAACACTAACATAGTATTATTCAGACACAAAAATTTCATTAAGCCTGCTTACTCATTCAAACATGTGATCAACCACTGAGGTTGAACGGATTTGTCCCTCCTCTTGCTTGTATCTTAAATCATGTTTTTAACTTATTACTTTTTGTATATGATTTAAACTTAAGCATTCTCCACCTTCTGCTCAATATACTCCATTTATTRAAAAACATCTTAGTGTGATGCGTTGCAAACTAGATGTTGTACTGTGAATACTGGAGCTAGATAAGTGTAGATCTTTTAAAATGTGAGGAAAAGACTGAAAAACCAACTTTTTGTAGCAAAAAAGAAAAAAAAAAAAGCCAAAATGGAGAGCTCAAAACAGAAACAGCAAAAAATGAAATCATCCCTGGCTTATAATATCCTAGTGAAAAAGCATTTATGAAAAATGTCTGCATTGCTGGAAACTTTCTATTTGTCAAGGAACTCAACATAAAACAGTAGGGCTGTCATGGCCAATTGGCACAAGTAGGATGTGCTGTCCTGTAGTGAGGTTAGGATTAATTAATTCTCTTGCCATTACTMACATCTGGTACAGGCACGGTAAGAATTTCAGGATTCTAGTGGCGGTTTTGGAAGTGGCAGAGGACTACAACAAACATAAGGCCAGGATTCTGCTGAGTGCAACCTTGGTTTCCACTCAAGTCAATGGCTGCCAGAGAGATTCAACCCATTTAAGCACGAGTAACTCTGAAAACAGAACCTGAGATGACTATTGCTGTGGTAAGACTCACTTACAGAGAGCATAAAGGCTTCTGTCCCTGACTACACACCTGGGGCACCATGGGAATGCAGCAGGTTTGTCTGGAAGACCAATGGATCATCTTCAAGAATAGAAAGGACCRCTTAAGAGTCCCCTCGCTCACCCACTCTCCCCCCCCCTTTATTTTTTTAATAAATCAAATCAGAGCAACTGCTGTCTTCAGAAGATACACGTGGACCTTGTTAATGACAGCACATAAATCTTGGTAGCTAAAGCTAAAAACATGTGCCATCAGATCTTAATAGCATATGAAACAGTTTCATCTTGCACTATAATCTGGGGCACCATTCTTTTCATAGTCTGACCCTGAGCAGCACTCTACTTGGTACTATTTGTACACCTGTCCTGATAAAAATTTATTGCCTAGTCATTATTTTAAGCCATCAGCACTGCGCAGAGAGTGGATTAAAGCATATTAGCACAATATAAATAGTATTATTGCTAACAGCCTCCTATCTTTTTCATTAGTGGAGAGGATATCAAATCTACTGTTTAAGGCAAACTAGAGTTGTTAAGGAAAACTAAGCTCTTGCCCTCCTAAAAGAGGACTTAAATGCCTAAGCAAGTAAATTTAGAGTCATGGAGGGGACATAGAAGGGTAGGCAGAACACTAGACAAACATCCCAGAAATGGTTACTTGAAACTGCACTGAGGGGTGTATCTTTCCCTCACAGGGCTCACCATGACAGCACTAAGGAGCTAGCAGTTGCAGAGTATACTCCGTTTAAGATCATTCAGGGAAAACTTCTATTTGTTTAGGTATTATAAACTGATCTTAACCAAGTTCTCCTCACAAATCTCATTACAGAGCAGAGTTAAGTAAACTTACCTTCTCTATTCCAAATTGCTGAGATCTCACTGAATACTTGCTACACTGAACACTTGGTACAAAGCCAAGAACGCATTCAAAAAAAAAAAAAAAAGAAGTAGTAGTAGTAGTAGTAGTTCTGGCAATTGAATTACAATGCCTCCAAGTAAATGTGCAAAYAGGGGGAAAAAAGAAAAAAGAAAAAGAAAATGAAATGAAGAAGTTACCTTTTTCTTGCAGTTCTGGGGAGATTATTATGTGAATACAGCTGATCACAGCACTTCGCAAGGTCCTCAGAGCTTCTTTCTGTAAGGAAATTCATATGGTTTTCAGTTTATTGTACTCTAACTCCTCAAAAGTAAACGTGCAGGACGGTTTTGTACAAAATGGCTCGTTGGCCTGGGAGTGGAGCAGATGCCACATGTTACCATTTTGGAATTAATAGAAAACAAAATAGAGACAGTAACTTCCCACTCTCGTTTTCATGTATATTATCTTCTTGCTTCAGAAGGCACCAAGCCTGGCCATGCAGGATATTTGTGTGATATGCTGTGCCTTCACGCACAGAGTTACCACACCAACTTCCTCACGTAGACAACCCCACAGAACAATCTCTATACGGACATGCATACAAGGTCTGATAGAGTGGGCCCAAATCTGCGCTTCTGGAATTCAGTGGCAAATTTGTGGACCTCACTGGCTCTCCAGCAGCTTTCACTTTGCTAAACAGAAGAGTCATCTCTAGAGGAACATGGTGGGGGAGCAGAGGGCAAGGAGAGAAAGCTCTGGCATTTGGGAAAGTTCTTCCCAAAAATACCACTCTCCTCAACTATTGTTTTACCTTGATGTAGAACAATCCACGCAACTTCCACTGTAATTTCTTAATATGTTCTTAGGAATAAACAGATCCTTATTCATTAAAAGCTGGGATACAGGAATCATAAATTTCTTTGTAGGCGTCCGCAAGGAAAGCTTTTCTTTACCTTGTATGCCAGCAGGCCTGTTAGCTAGTCCCCGGTTAGCACTCTAGATCTTGTGCTCACACCTGCCCTGGGCAGTCTTGTTGTACTGCCATTACCTGTAGCACAGCTGTATGTACTTATTATTTCACATTTACCTTGTGCTAGTCTCCAGAGGCCTCTCCCAGGCCTCTCTCCAGCTCTGAAACTGACCCAGAGTATTTTAGGTAGATATTATTGGAAATAGGTTTTCCATTTGTTTAATAGTCTCTTTTATTCGGTAGTTACTATAAAGTGTTCATAAAAGCTGAAATTTACAGAAAATTGGTATTATTATGCCAATATTCTCTGGTTCTAAACTACATTTCCTTTTGATTACATAAATAACAATGATTTATCAAATGACAGTTGTCTGCAAKCTTATAACTAATTTTACATATACTATAAAATTCAGTGCAAGCTTCAGTTATTACTCTCTACCTATTTTTATTTGCTTTACGTACTTTTTTAATATACAACCTAAGTCATCCAAAAAGTATATTTGAGAAGGCAGATACTGCAAGGGCAAAGGCCACCGAAGAAAGGACATTAAGTTTAACATCCTTTTGAGGGGACCTGCTTAATTAGAAGATGACCTTCGTTACATGAGGTTGCATAAAATATCATTTCAATGGAGTACTTAGGGAAAGTTTCCCTGACTGTGACAGTGCTGCCAAAATCTAATTAGAGATTCATCTAGCCCTGTATATCAATGTTATTGTCTGTCAGGCAGCCACAATGTATCATGCTGCAAGTGGAATTTTAACTGTCTAAATCAGTCTGTCTAAACAACATAAAATAGGAAACAAATCAAAAGACTAGTTAAAATCATAAAAGTGACACGTATTTACTATAAAATACCATTTGTTGTATTAATGGATTTAATAGTAGGGAGACAGAGCCAGGTGTGTCAGAGCTGCAATGAGGTTACTACTAATACAAGAGACTCCCTTCTTCAGCCTGTGCAACTGCAAGGACTCAGCAGGCCGTGCCCTTGTTTCCTCAACATCCCGGCCTGGTTTCAGGAGACAAGAGCTGTCGGATTACTGCGCCTCGTATGAGCTACCAGAAACCAGTCGAAAAACTGGCACTAGTTTTTACCACGACAGCCAGACCTCACCTCAGTCGCTGTGCCTCCTCTCAAGGTGGGAAATCGTGTAGCAGAGCTCCTCAAGTCTTTGACTGATATCCCCACTGCAGACATCCTAGTTCACTTCTACGCTCTCATCTAGGTTAAGCCAAACAGCTACATCCAAGAGGAAACTTGGACATGGCCATTTGCTCTAAGGCTCACTCCCAACAGTGCGGCTGCAGGCAGAGGAGACCATCTCTTCTACCAGTACCACTCCAGCAAGCCTTGCACCTCCAAGGCATCTGCACACCTTCTGTCACACAAAACACCCTCAGAGTGRTGCTATAAAAATAACTTCCTGGACTCAGCAAGACAGAAAACGGGAGTTAAAGTATTTTTCCTAACTGAGACCAGAATCCACCTCTACRGGAGCTTCTCATCATTTTCTCCCCAGCAGAGAGGTGGAGCTGCTAAGGAACCGCTCATGCCGAGAGGTCGCCTTCGCAGCTGCTGCTCATTAGCTCCCTAAGAGACAAGAACTAGCAGCACCAGCTCCCACTGAGGTCACTGCATAGGGTGTAATAACTTTTTTTAAACTGCCCACAGAGCAGAGCAGGAGCATTCACACACACTGTCCCAGATGAGAGCTAGTAACTTCCCTGTCCACGCAGGTCCCGCTATCACCTCGCAGCCAAGGCACACGCCTCGGCGTCTTCCTGTGGACCCCGCTCGACAGATCAGGAGGCTAGCTGCCCCAAATCCCGATTTTAGGTCCGTATCAGACACACAGCATAGACATTAGTGCTCTTGTGCTCTCTTCATCATTTCTTGCTTTCTCACTATCTCTATGTCCCCGTATTTGTTCATTTTGCTTATCTACAAGGTTGGGGACCACTTTTACACTATGTTTGTACAGCGCTACACACTACGCAGGTTTAATCTATGCCTCTAACACCTAAGCACTACTAGACTATGATTTAATAAATGTTAACATGCACACGTGGCAGAAAATTGACAGAATTGTTGAAATATGGTCTTTATAGGTTGTTTTCAAGCTCCCAATGGAATCCGCTTTTTTTTCCTCTCTCTTAATAAATAAGGGTTAGAAACTTAAAAGTCAGTATTGAAAGCTTTAAAGAAGGGAACTGTTTATCTCTCTAGGAGACACAAGTATTCATGGACTGTCCACCAGAAGATTTATGTTGAATATAGACCCAGAAATCCCATTGACTTAGACTGGAAGATCATCTGCAGGAGGAAAGCACCATCAGCCTCCTGCCACCTAAACTCTGAGGCTGCCAGTCACTCACACGGCATTTCACTCAAACAGTCACAGCAAGGAAGTATTTTAGTTCCTGAAACTGAAAACTAAGTGGTTATCATGGCTGAAAGGCCTGTATTTTAAAGGAACACATTCATTCTTATGCAATGACAGGTCATGAATTTTGCATGAAGCACAGCACTTGGTGTCAGAAATTATATCAGCTCCAGCTAGGGGGACAATGATACATATGTTTGTACAAAACACATAATATGTTTTATTTAAAGTGTGCCATAAATATTTTTGCCCTGAAGCAGAGTTTAAAATGAGCTCCGTAAGGTGTCATAACAAAATGTATGTTCAGAAAGGAGAAAGAGGTGCATCTATTCCTAAAYGTCTAACTTCATCTGTAAGAATTGCTGGATATTCACTGATAAAGCTGCCACTCTATTCTGAGGTGGCTGATCCTAACAGTAAAACACACACAGCCACATTTTCTGCCATGGCTCACAATTTATGCATCAAACCTTTCCTTCCTCAAGAGCCTGAAGAAATCCAGTAAACTGTGAGCAAAGTAGTAATTCACATTACAGATTATAGATGTGTGACATTCAACGCTACTCAGCATGAGAAAGAAATTAGTAATCTGGTTTATAAACAATGAGGGTCTTAGCTGCAGCAGTATCTATCAGCCTGGCAAATCCCAGGACCTACCCAGACAGTTRCACTTTGCTTTGTCAGAGTCAATACATCTAGGCCAGAAGTAGAAGTAGCTAAACGGTGTCTCAACAAGAGCTGTCCTTGTAGCGATGCGTCTCTCCTCTGTTCAACTACTGCCTTCAAGTGCCTGTGGTAATTGTATTTATGTCCTTACTCAAGCAGATAATGGAGGATTTGGATCCCGGGATTGCTCTTGACTATGGTGCGCACAACTTCAGGCCAGCTTGTGGAGTTGTGTCATTACTGGAGATTTGTTCAGTAGAAATAATTGAAAAGAATTATTCAACCACTGGGACGTCACATTCACTTACAGTATTTTGCTATCTCTAGATAGATCTCGGATTGAGCAAGGAGACTGCGTTCCTTCCTTCAGCTCTGGGGTGAGATTTGAACGTGCACGTACGTACACACACAAATACACACACTCCACGAGCAAAGCAGGGAACAAAGCCAGAACAGCTCAAGGCAGCCTGCCATTGGAGCTGCACTCCACTTAGCACTAAGTCACTCATAATAAATCAGAGGCGTCTGTCTCCTCCTTTCTCCAAGGAAGGGTTTTAAACAATTCCAAAATCCTAATTCAATACCTAACCATAAAGACCAAGCTGCAGAAGGCACATAGGCTGTGTATTTTCCAGACAGACGCTCGCTAAGAAATTTAAAATTTACATAGAATGTACAAAAGCAAAGTAACTCCACAAACAGATACAACAATAATATTTAGGAAACACCAGCGTGTTCACAGTTGCAAAGGAAGCCAGACTTTAAACTGTGGCCAATCATKTAATTTCAGGGGTCCATTTTCCAATGCACGGGTTCAGGTTTTGCAAGTTGAATGAAATCCATGAGAGCTGCAGGCCTCGTGCCAGTGATCGCAGCCCCCCTCTGCCCCTGAGTGCCACTTAATGTGAGCCACCAAAACATCGCTCCAGCAATCAGTGACGAATTCTAAAAAGTTATGTATGTGCTGATATTTTCCCCTAAAGAAAAGGCTTAGAAACKCTCTCATTTTATACCTGTCCCCAGCCAAAACATATTTGTCCAAGCTATAATTATCTAGTTTGATAAGCCCCGGAAGAAGAAGAATTTAGTGCACAGTGACTTAGAATTGCCCAAATGCCACCATCAGGACTGAAGCTTACTGCTGGTATATTGAGGTTAAGTTGAGACCTGCTGTCCTAGACATAAGAGCATACAAAGCCATTAATGCCAGAAATGCCAGCAATTTATGTAAAGCAAGATTACAGATTAAAAACAAACACAAAACTGCAAAAACTACTACAAAACCTGACAGTAAAGGGCTGACAAGGTTCTGACACTCCTATATCAATTTGAAAGGAGGAAATGTTTACAGGAACTCCAGAGGTTGAATCCCACGCTCAGCAATGCCTAATGAGAAAATTTTGGTACATACAGTACACGCGCAACAAGGTACAGTGGATTTGTCCTATTTGTTAGCAGGAAGAGAATTCAGTTTTTAAAGCATAGAGTACAGAGGACCCTAGAAGGATGCACACTGGTCTGTTCTGACACGCAGCGATCCCCCTGCCTCTGAAGCATCTTCTTACTAAATCAATGGTGGTCTTYCCATTGACCTCAATAGAGGTTGGACTGGACCCACAGGAGAATCAATCCCATAGCTAGTAAAACAAATGAAGGCAATGGATTTCTTCATGAGCTAGTCACCAATAGAATTAAGCCAATCAGATAGTGTCACATAATGATTTAAAATTCAAAATAAAGTCTTCTTTCTTAACCCACAGTCATCTTCAGACATACAGATGTTAAAGATCTGAGCCCTCATTCTACACAAAAAGTCTAAATACCACAGTCCCTGAATTTTTGTATTTTATAATGTAACAGTGCTTTTCTCTAGGTAGAAATTACCTAAATAAAATAAATATTCACATCATTGGGAATTGTAGCACAGATAGGTCTTTAAAAAAAAACAACTTGTATTTGTATTTTTGATGTGCAACCTAATTAGACCAGAGCATCTTTAATTAAGTGTGTCAGCCCCAGTGGAAGCCACAGAGTTCAACGCTAATAAAGCTGATAAGGTTTTTATTTTTCAGACTTAGTTTATTTAATGCCTCATCCATGTTAAGCCAATCTGTAACATATGGGCAGTTCTCCCACTATGGATTTATCGTTTGGGTGTTTCTTTTTGCGAATTAATGCAATCAAACTCTTGCCCATGTTAATTATTTTTCTCCAAGAGCAAATCCCAGAATTGAAAACACACACACACACACACACCTGTTATTTGCTGCATAAGCCACAGCGCAACAACCGAGAAATAATTCAAAAAACGTTAGGAGAACCCAGAATGCTTCTGGATTGTATGAGTGAGCTTTGGAAAAAGTTCAAGAAAGTAGTATTTCTGTATTTCTATATATCTGTGTATCTGAYCTTAAAAGACAGTCATCAGAAATGCAGCAAAACCTAACTGTATATTCATGCAGAATGTGATGATTACTTCAGCCTTTAAAGATTTCTCATTTGCATTATCTTTACTTAGAAGGAGAGAATGAGAAGAAAGCTACCCAATTATTAGAACAAATTTTAAAGTCACGTGGCAAATTATTTATGTTTTGGAATTCTAAAACCAAACTTTTTCTTCTGAAAGGCATATTTTGGTTCAATCACAAGTAACAAGACTTAGAGGAATCGCTAGGTAAAACTGTCTTATCTTGCGAGGTGTCCGAGTAGATGGTTCTTGCTGCCTTTAAATCTATACAGGGATCGTCCAGCAACACACCTGTGGGCAACGCAAAGGTCATCTTGGATTGTTGCAGAGACTCAGCAGCTTTTTGAAATCTCAGTCTCTCTCTCTCTCTACTGTCTAGACCATGAGACTGAGAGCGTTAGGTGATAAACCTGAACCTGATTTCATTGTGTTTGGGCTTTCAACAAGTCACTGATCATTTTCACAGCTCATTTATGCTGATTACTTGGTTAATATCTCCGCAGTGTTCRGGAGGTGGAAAGCACTGAAGCATTGTTCTCAGCCCCAAGAACCCTCCACTGCTCAGTGCTGTCTCGTTCTCCCAGCTCCAAGCCCTCTGATCTCTTCTCTTCCATACCTCCKCCCCTTGCAAGCCAGCTGATTTCTATCATCATAAAAAGGGAAATGTCCCCTTTTAAGGGGGAGAYGAACAGGACTTTTCAGTTCTCTTTTTTGCCATTCCTTGATTACCAGAGCCACAGGACACTGACTGCAGAATTGCTCTTTGTGTTCTCCAGGCATATCAGCAACGCTGCTGAAAGAAACGCAACTGTTCACTGCTTTGAACTTCTGCCAAACTTCATGGATTTCCACTTCTCACACAGCTCCTACATGATGCAACTAATGATGCCAGCCTTGTCTTTCTGCATCGTCTGTAACGAGTAGGTGGCCATTCTGCCAGGACAGCCAACTCTGAGGGCACCTGCAGACTCACCACTTTTTACCTGAATTCTTTCAGAAGGCTCGGTTCTTCTGAGGCACACGGGAAGTTAACCAAACCTAAGGAACCTATTTCTTTCATAATCGCTACATGTTTTTGCTAAAAGAAATGCATTACTTTTCTACCTCCCTTCGTTAACGTGGTGGCCACACTGCTACCCACTGCTCCGGTCCTTTTCTCCCCAACTACTCATCCATATGCAGTTACCTTCAACTGAGCATCCTGTTTGTTGTATACGCTGTTCACTGACATACGACCTCCTTGTAGCAGGGACCTTGTTCTCGCAGGTGTACACAGAACATCCAACATACTTCCTAGGGCTACAAACCAACAAATAAATGACTAGTATGAACTCCACAAGTCCACGATCTCCCTGCTCCCACAGCTTTGCCAAGTCACACACATCTCATTGCCCTTCTCCGTCCTTTCAAGAACCTACTTGCAAGCATCAAATGGCTGGTATTGACCTACAGCCTAGCAGCAATTTATTTAGACTTGCTGCTGTTATTAACGGTCCTCTATTTTCCCCTTTCGTGTTACGACAGCCTGTCAATAAAACGAGTTGTTCAGAATATATTCAAACCCAGGTCTGTCCACCGATGTTTTATGGAAAACCCACTGTTGGTCTTCAGAGTGCTTCACTCTTTCTTTCTTTACTTCAATTGCAGAACTCCCAAAGGAGRAGAAAAAGTGTGTCTGGTTTTCAGATCCAAAAAGGATCTCATCTCACATGTAAATTCTTTAACTCTCTCCTTCTCRGTTTTGCACCTGCCTGTACAGGGAAAACTAAATGCAGTCCTCAGACAAAAGTGTCACATATGTTTTTTTTTTATTATTATTCTATTAACTATTTCAWTGATTACATAGAGAAATCTGATTTCTGAGTGCATAGAAATATGAACTGCTGTCATAAAAGATGGAGCTGCATGAACTTCCCATCGTCTGAATCTGGTAGTCTCTACTACTACACAATTGGGCTCACACAGGTTATTTGCCGCTACTGTTTTTAGAGCAGGAATATTACTATACCACTTATTACTTATGCCAGGGACTCTAAAGTGAAGCAACTGAAAAAATAAGCGCAAATGCAAGGCTAGAAAAACAGAGTAACGAGAGCACGACAGCTGTCTTAAACTGTGATTTAACTGTTTCCATGACCTTTGCAATCTCCCCTTGGAATTCTGCTTTTCAGAGTCCAAAGATATTGGGAAAATAGGAGCTGCTCTTAATATCAGGAACCAAGACCACTTTACTGTGCATATAGTTGCTACTTTTAGGGATTCTGCTTATTAAAATATTCAGTCAAGTCTTTCCTAACAACAAAGTGCAAATGTCAATATTGATAATATTAAAAAGAACAGAAGGGGAGATGGAGTGAAAGTAAACACATGGATATAGATACGCACGCACACACACATGGATATAGATACACACGCACACACACATGGATATTCCCAGACAGGCCCACAGTGTTAGGGCAATTATGACAGCCAGAACCTCTAAAGCTTTAGCTTCCAGAGTCCTGCTACATATGAGAATTTCAAGTTTCATTTACCAGTGAAAATTCTTCTAATCTGAGTGGCTTCAGATGAAGTGTTATAAATAYATATTAAAATATATTAAAGTCACCAAAAAAGCCAAAAAAGAACAACTTTTTGTTTGAAACCAAATTTGAAACCAAGTTTAGAACACTACTGGCAAATGAACTATGGTTTTACTGTATAGGATTAGCAGCAGTATTTTATACAATCAGATAGTATCCATACATTGACTAAGACAACACTCCTGTCTCTGTCAGTACACATAATAAAGCTCCTGAGTCACTTCGGCAGCAGCAAGTTTCTGAGATCCCCAGACTGATACGGAATCAAAACCTGCTTTCGAGAACAGCCTAACCCTGGGGGTGCTCTGAAAAGGGCAGCCCAGGGAGGTACCAGGAAGCAGCGTAAACCATGACTCGGTCTTCTGATCTTTCCCTCCACATAAAATCCTTGCAGAAACAGAACTGAAAGAGGGCACTTGGGCTCGCACAAGTGTTAAGAGTTCCCAGCTGTGCCTTTTTAGTTTGCTGAGTGGCCCTGCACAAGAAACGTGACTGGTCTCAAGCAGGAACCTCACAGGTCACGTGTGCAAGGAAAAGTGCCAAGATAACCACTCAGCCCTGAGCCCTGCACAACTGCACAACAGAGCCCAGCGACGGGCCCTGTCACACTGCACAGCACATGTCAAGCTGTCTCTCTGGCAACCCTGAAACACAACCCATCCAGAGGAAAAGGCAAACCCGTTCATTCTTAATCTCCTGATTCTCCTGCAAATAGGGATCCAGGCAGCTGTTTAACAGCATACTGGGCTTCCCAGCGTAGCCTTSCTATCCAATACGCTCCTGAGCACGGGAATCCTCCTTCTTTGTTGTGGCGCTCATAAATGCAAGGCTGCTATTCACCATATGGGCTGAGCCAGAAAAATCCCACCAAGCCTGGAAGGGAAAAAAAAAAAAAGTCCTGTTTTGTATGACATAAATAAGTGTCTGAGYACTGAGGTCTCCCAGGCTCAGTCAGACCCTCTCTCCTGCTTGATCTCAGGGTATTTTGAGGAGATATTGAGGTTTCATTTCTTGGCACCATACCATAGTTTGAGCCAGACAAAGCTTATCTCTATCTACATTACACTCTGATAGTTGTGCATCCATTAATCAAACAAATTAGGACTCGGCTGTTCGTATTAATTGTTTACTTGTCTAAGACTGGCCGACAGTTGTTTGTTTCTCATCACACTGCAGTTCCCCCCCTGCATACACACTACCCACCCTTTTTCATTACGCTCTTATGTAGTTAGGTTTACTGCACTTTCATACTGACAGTGTACTGTGTGCACGTTAGTCACACGATACTGTTCATCTAGCATCACTGCTTCCATTAGTGTGGACAGTTCAAACTGGGCAAAATGCACATCTTGTGCATAATTTAATGGACTTCATATAGTGAGTCAAAAACTGTTACTACGAAAGCATAACAAAACAGACTATTTCTCTGGAGACTTATCGCTGGGAAATACTGAAAACTAAGGCAATCGCTCTGCAAAATTAGCGGTTGTCTTTACACGCAGCAGCAAGTGTGTTAGGCATCACCTTTGCCTTCACCCATCTGAGACGTTGCACCAATACCCTGCAAAGTCTTCTTGAAGCTAAAAAGCCATCCTCTTCCTCCATCAAAACCTCCTGTTTTTCCTTCAGAAAGCCTTTACTATCCAAATATCTCCAGGGCTTCTTGCTTTTGATCTTTGTAGTTCCTATCTGGTTGAGACAGAATATAAAATTCCTCAAGGGAGAGTCTTTTGCTTTATGATAAATATTTTTGCTTGCTTGTTTGTTTAAAAAAGAAAAAGAACTACACTTCCATACAGTCTAATAATCTATAAGAATAAATAAATTGAAAACAAGATTCTATGCAGAGTTTTCCGCCCAGACGAGAAGCACAACAGGCAATCTACAAAACTAAGCAAGAACRTAGTTTAATGAGCCTACCTGAAAGCCGCTTGTTTTTAACAGTGATTGACTTAACAGTATAGTATCTAAGATGGATGCACTCATGTTACCCTGTATGTAGTCTTCAATCAAGATGGATTGAATCACATCATTTAGATCTGAATCACTGCAARCTTTCAGAGGCTTCAGCTAATATCCTGCTGCATGTATCCAGGAGGGAAGGCCAGGTCGAGGGAGGMGGCTCTGGGAAACTTGCACCAATTTGCACACTTCTGTTCCTCCTTCCACGCTTGGTCTGCATTTGTTCAGAATGCACCCAAAATGACGGGGCTCCAGCTACACCTGGTTGCTGCTGGAGTAGCAGTGTTACCAAAGATACAAATGCCTCCATCCACTCATTTGATTTTCCAAATTGTCTCTTCCTTCTGTATTTTCAAAAATTTTTATCAAGGCACCTTACAACCTAAAAGTTACTGGCTAATTGTTTCTAGAAAGCTCACATACCTCTAGCTAAATGAAGGGAGAGCAGAACAGAGTAAATTCTGAGATTTGGGATGATTTACACACTGTGGTCCAAATCTTTTGCTACTTTCCTAAATCAGTAACTCAAAGGCGACCAGTTGGTCACGATCCGATCTCCCTTACTGCTACTGGGAAACGTTCCAAACATAGCAAGAGGAARTTACTGATAGCCTATGACATAAAGGTGTTATTTCACCAATTTTTGTGGCCTTACTCCATTCATTATACCCACTTCTCCCTTTCAAAAATGCTCCTATAAATCTCYTTATGGTGCTCATGGGATGCTGCACTGAATTAACATCTCCACATCCTTTCCTCCTTATCCCTTCCCACTACTGCTTTGCTTGTACTCTCTGCCCTGACCATCCACTCAAATCAAATGTTGCTTTGGCCTCTAGTACTGTACCTCTCCAATTAAATCCCTCAAAGATACATATTTTAAAACTGTAATGACCAGTTTACACATAGAGGCAGAAGTTTCCTGTCAGGCTAGAGGCGCAACTATTGATAAAGAACTTATGTATCACCTCCTGCCTCCAAAACTGGTTCTCTGCAGAGACTTCAACATGCCACTTAACATTCAGCTTCTCTACTTGTAAACACTGCATACCAAAACCGTTAAATACTACGTACATTAGCAATTAGCTGTAGCAGTTAAACATGGACACAGAAACCAGAAATTTTATGAGTCAAGTGCTTCCAAGGATCTTTAGGGTATGCAGCAAATTTTCCCAAATGCTGTCAATAAATTCCAGATAATTTTTGAGTGGAAGTGGCAAAGAGCATTGTCCCAGGGCAAGTATCAAAGAAAACACGATTTTAGTACAAAATCGTCYCCACGCAATGGTCCTGATGCATGGTTAATCCACGGCTGGATGCTACACTTACCCATTGCGTGTACGTGCTTCCTCTGATATGCTTCCTCTCTAAGCAAAGCACTCATTTTACTGTCTCAGTTTCCACTGTGTTAAACAGAGACAACTAGATTTAGCCTAAAAAGCATTTTTAGAGCAACGGGAGAAAAAATTAAGTGAGATCAGAGACTTTTTTTTGGGCACAGCTTGTGACCCCTCCCCCCAAAAAAGTCAAGACAGTAAGACAGGACAAAAGATGACCAAATAATGAAAATAATATTAGGAAAATGATAGCAGAGCATATCACAAGCTAAAGATGGTCAAAAGAGAAAAGAAACAGTTGTAATCTATAATCAAATGATAGGAGCAGGGATGCATAATGTATAAATACATGTAATATACTGTGTGCATTCACAGTGCATAGATTTTCTTTTCCTATTTAAATTATTACCTTACAATAAGGCAATATTCTTCTCACTCATCCATAGAGAAGGTTCATAAGGCTAATGTGAGTGATCACTTATGAGACCACTGGCCTCAACTTTAAATGAATGCGACTTAGATAATGATTTCTCTCCAGCTTCAAAGTCAAGACTCTTCAAAACAGCCAGCAGAAACAGTACAATAGATCTGTTTTGAAGACAGAAAACAAGAATCACTGTTCATGCACTTTTTTTTGCAGTCTCCCAGCTGCCAGACCCATTCACATGAACAATGTTTGAAGTAAACTACCAGCCCCAGATCAAGTACACTTGATGTCAAAAGTGACTGGCTGAGGCAGACAAGTAACGCTTGGTGCCTGAACTCGACTCACAGAGGGGTTTAAGAAAAGATGAACTGGAATGGTCGTGAATGAAAAAAACATGAACCTGCCTTCAAATGACTCTGGAAGCCTTGCAACCAGTATTTCTTTGTAGATAGGTAAGATGGGCAACTGAAACCTGCCCTCAGTGAATGAAAGTCCTTGTAGGAAAGGGGTATCAATCCTTTTTCTGGTCCCAGGCAGCTGTTGGTACCCTTTTGTTAATCCATAAAAATTGTGAGAGCTTTATGGGATTTTTTGCAGAGCAAGCAAGTCAATGCAAGCACAGAATCACAAAAATCACTCAGAAAGAAGTGCAGGTTAGGAAGACAGTACTTTGAATTGATTATACGATGGTCAAGGAAGCTTTTGTGCATAGTAAAAACACATTTTTTATGGTGCTGAACAGCAAAAACAAGACTGCTCCTGACACAGGGAAATACTGAATTTCAGGTTGAGTACTTTCCAGAGAAGGGATATTACTCCGAAGCGGCAGGTTCTTTGCCTTTAGGTAGCAGCCCAGCATGGAAGCCAGCCCAAGTACATTAGACCCCAGAACAAGAAATTACAAGCACTTTGTCTTCTGAGTGACTTATTAAGTTCCACGACAGAAGTGAAAAGCTCATGTTCTCTGTCCCAGACACTCCAGAGCAGGATGTTTTATTGAAGTGCTATGGTGTTTGCGTTCTGTGATTTATAACCTTCCATATTCCCACATGTACTGAAAGACACTCTCAAAGTACATGGGCAGTCTTCAGTTTAACAGAAAGCAGATACTCTTTTAGTTAACTGCATTACCTGAACAATCTCCATCTTAAGAACAACGGAATCAAGGGAAAAGAGAAAAGGTAAGTCCCTGGCAACCAGAGGATTAAATGACCATCTCAAGTTTTTTTTTTTTTTTTTYCCTCCCAGATCTCATCACAACCCCACAACAGGCAGCCACAACTTAGACTCAATTTGAWAAATATCACCGAAGCTGTGATTTAAGCTCATCGGTGACCCGAGATTAGTCCATCAGATAAACATTAAACCAGAGGATACTCTTGCTTTTTATGTTTTAGGTTTTATACTTCTGAGCTACACAAGGAAAAAGCTAAACAGCAGAGTATCCATATGCAGTCTGAACRTGACGCATTACAACAGGAAAAAAAATCTTATGGTAAAGTCTGTTAAAGTTTGAAATATTTCTTATCCCAAAGAAAAACTACCAGAAAATGGTACACTATGAACTTTACTCTTCTACTTCCATAATTAAGAATAAAAAAGAAAGTGGAGAACAAAAATAATTTGAGACAACCAAAGAGAAGTCGGTTTAAATATAAAGCCTCTGTATCTTTTGAGTTGTACTATTTTGGAGCAGTTAAGGTGTTTTCCCCTACAGACAACATCATGTTTTACGGAACCAGAACATGCTATATAGCATAACTCTGAACTTAAGGTTAATGAGGAGTTAAACGCTTCTTAGTAAAAGGTTCTTTAAAAAGTCATTATCATTATATGAGAGGCGTCACTTCTTACTCCGTTCGATGACAGYCAAAATGAATTGCTTTTAGGTAATTATCAGTGAACATGTTTTAGAAGGATTTTTCTATGTTTGTGTCAAAGAACATTTAAACAGAATAAGGCATTTCTAAAGGGACAAAAGTTGACCTTATAAGTAATRCTGCCTACATCGGGACAAGCTGATATTCCACCAGGCGCCACGCTCACGCACAGCCGCCCGAGCAAATCACCTCCACCAGAGACTGGCGCCTTGCAAACGCACCGCTGCGAGCTGGGACACAAACACAGACCAACGCTGAAGCCGTGCCCAGGCCCCAAAACACACCTCTTCTTGGGCACATCCCGCCAGAGAATCACACCAAAGCAATTTCTGCCCCGCGGCCTTGCTGTTGCTCCTGGTCTTTGCCCCTCTCCCTCCTTTTTCCTTCTCTGCTTTCTGATAGGCATCCAAACAAAGCAACCTTCCTATCTAAATACCAGGGTATTATATGGCTTCATCACTGGGCGACCTCAGCAACTTCAACTCTAACTTTATTCTCAGCTCCCAAGTATCAAAGGAATACCATAATGCTATCTTACAGCCGGGAAACGCGGACTGAAGGGTTGAATTAATTACCTGCAATCAGAGATGATAGCTATGAAAGAGGTAAAAATTGAATGCTGGGTTCCTGATTACTATCTCAGCACCTGAACCACAAGAACATACTTCACTATCACTGATAGCTTCTGCTGGTTAAATCAGCAAGGTGTGGAGCATTTTCCGAGACTCTGTGAGGGTGATCATTTTCTAGGTAGACCTCAGATGCCTGAAGCAAGAAAACTTACACGCTACATACAGTAAACATTCAAGTCATTATTTTACTGGTTTTTTATATGGTAAAGCAAAAAGGAAATCTTTCATTTTTCCACGAAGCTACAGTTCGCAGCAATTTCATATGCAATACTGAAAACTCATGCCTATGATTTCCTCTAGTCAAGCATGCCCCATTTTTAGACCTTCAACAACAAAAGCAACTTAAATGTTACTACATTTATTTTAAAAATCTATATTAAAACAGAAAGAATATGTGCATTCAAATCTCTTAGCAGTGCACACAGGTTTATATTCAGAACTCCCCATCAGAATCAATGCATAAGTCAAGGTGYAACCATGCTCCCCCAGGACTGATGGTAAATGACAAAAAAAAGGACAATGTTTAGGATTCAAAACTCTTCCAGCAGCTCAGCACCACAAGGCACATTTCAAAGCTAACTATACATTAATTTTCTAATTAAGTTCAGTTCACAGCCCTTCTACTACAGTAGAATCAAATGAGGAGATGCAGCAGYGAAAAGACTTGAGAGAGGAGGGGCACGTGCATGGGGAAGGAGTGTCTCCACTCGCTGTTCACTGACCATGCCATAAAAACTTACCTGCAACGAAACAACGGCAGAATAACTGAGAGCCAGGAAGGGTCATAACCAGACAACTTTCCTAGCAAACAGTCCTACTGCCCCAAAATTCCCCAGTGCTCTTAATGGGCTGGACTGAGGAGCTCAGGTGCCACCTTTACACTCCCCCTTCCAGGAGGCAGAAGTCCCCACGGTCTCACTGGCACTAGGCTCTGTATTGCTAAAGGCATAGGACACACGTCTACAAAATTGAGAGCTGTTAACGCTATCCTGTACAATTAAGCAATCCTCATTCATTTTTCCTCTGCAAACCTGATTCCACCATTTTATTTTAGTAGGAAACATAGCCATCTCCTCTCGTTTCAAACTACGACGCTCATGACTGTCACCGGAATTACTGCTGTTTCACAYTCATGTACAAAAAAAAAGAAAAATCAGCCCCAGAAGGTGCTCAGCACATTGCCAGATCAGTTCTAAGCACAGTAACCTAGTGAACACTAATAAGAAATCTCAATTACAGTAAATCATCCCCCAAAAAATTCATTTACAGAATATTTTCTATACAGGTGTATTTTATGCTATTTCCCTAAGACAGGTATCAGCCACACAGGACAGATTTACACCACGGATAAATTTGGCCTCTCTGGCATATACTCTTGACAGCGAAGAAAACTGCACAAACCCTAGTAAGTTCCACAGTTTGTCCTAATCTATGTTTTATTCTTTCACATACACCTCAATTTAAGGGGAAAAGAAATAGATATCAGATGTGACAAGTGTATGGTTTTTTCTGATATCTGACTGTTCATTTTGCCTTGGAAGGGCTAGAGCACCTTTCAAAAGTTTTAGCCCTCTGTTTCTGAGGAACTTATCCTTGTGGCATGTCTGTCAGGTTTCACAGCGCTCAAGCAAGTCTTTGCAATTTTCACATAATGGCAGTTGTTGACAGGTTGTTAGGGCTGACAGTGAATATGTTTGAAAAACTGTCAAGCTGGTGAAAAAAAATTAGAGGGAGAGAGAGGGAGCCTCCTCACATTTGTAACAGCATGTTAAACTGTAAACGCATTCTCCAAATGCACAGGCCTACTTCCAGTCCTGTTACCGGCTCTGCTCTGACAGCATATGTGAATATAGGATCCTTAAAAGTTAATGTCAGATTGACACTTTATAGGTCATAGTCGCATTACCACAAAACTGTTTACCTTTATACAACTGATCTTACCTTTAATGTTCAATAACAGCTGCTTCAAGCAAAGAAACTGCTAGAAAYGTGGTGCTATTGATGCTGGCTGTTAATTAGTTTAACACTGTTATTGCCTTTGGTATCGTCAGCTACTACGAGCCCATGGCAACACAGGCAACCCGGCTACTACCAGATCATTTGCCACCACCATGCAGAGAGGCTTTGGGAGAAGGTCTTCGAACGCTCTCGACCTGAAGAAAGGTGAGGCCAACAGCAGCCGTGGCCAAGCCCCAGCTCTCAGCACTCTTCCACTGGTTCACTGAGATTTTATCAGCTCACAGTTGCACCAGTTTCTCCAGAAATGATTCAGGACAGATCGTAATATCTTTATTTACACTGAGAGATGTACTGTACTCTAGGAATGGTCTCCTGAACCACCTGGGTCTACATATAGAGAAATACTAGTGATATGACAAAAGGGAAATTTGGTCTTATTACTTTACTTTAATGTAGTTTCTACTTGTATTTCAGCAGTCCCACGCTTGCATAGGCAGCATTTGGCATCATTAAAGAGTATTTCTTTTCCTATATCCTTGCATTATGGAATAACTCATCAAGAACTTTTTGGCAAAAGCTTTAGAATTCAACTTTTTTCTGTTAAATATGAATTTACAATGGTCCATCACCCAAATTCTCCTTTACGTAAGACATTTCTTAAAGTAATTTTTATTGCAATTTTGAAGACTTGTTTCTTCCARTCTTTCACAGCACTGCTTTGGTTACCATTACAAGGAGAAGACTGGATCTGGAGTGCCACAGTGTGCAGATCTATTTTGCCTAACAATGTAATAGACTAAGATAACTAGGATAAATAAATGAAGGGCAAGTTTGCATAACAGCCATGAAATTATCATAACCATGGTAAAGGACTGCATACTGTATTCACAACAAAAATCTGCCCTAAATTGCTCAAGAGGAAATACAGTAAAGTAGACTATATAGATGCAGTGTTCTGATAGACAGCCTATCCAGTGGAAAAGTAAAGATGTTAAAAAGAAGGAAAAGAACTGAACAGAATTAATCTCAGAAGGAAAAGAATTGCAAAGGTGACATGGAAAAGAATTCACGGGAGAAAYAGTTCCCAGTGTTACACGCAGCATCAAAATTTAACTACACTGGGACCTAGGAAAACAAAGAAAAGTAAAAAGTAGCCAAACCAAAATTGTAATAAGGAAGACTGAACATGTCAAAAAAATCAAGCCCCCTCAAAAAAGAGTTAAGATAATCTGACGAGGAAATACCAGTGTACTATGAGAAGGAGGGTCCATGAGGTTGAGTGTGGGTTGGTTTCTCAGACTGAGCTCAAGACTTGATCTGTCACAGAAGACTTCTTCCAGCTCTTGCTGAGGTCAACAGATGAACTCCATTTTATCTGAAAGGAGGCAGGATTAGGCCCTAATTCTTCTGCCTTGCTATGCTGTAAAGTGAGGATAATAATTGTATTGACAGGTAATTCTGTCTCACAGGAGTATTCTGAGGATTACGTAGCGTCTGTACTGTGCTGTGAAATGCTAAGTGCTAAATATGATTATACAGGGATTTCCATCCAAAGATCTCAAAGCACTTTCCAAACATTAATAATTGAAGCTTTATAATACCCTTAGGACTGCACATGTAAAGAAGGCAAACAAGATTCAGGGCTCAGTAAAGCGGGCAAGGATTATTAGACCTATTTTACAGTGGATAAACTGCACCATGGTGAGATTAAGTGACTTGCTCGCAGTAACAGAACAAATCAGTGACACTTCAGAAAATGAGCCTAGATGGCCAGATTCCTTCACACTTAGCACAGGAGGAGACATGGAAGTGGAATCAGAGGGTTAATTAGTTTTTGGAAGGAGTTGGACAGATCAGGCAACAGCAGGAAAGTAGAGCACCCAGAGAAGACTTAAAAGAGCCCAGAAGAGAAAAGAGTTTTGGAGAGGCGCAGGGTTTGAACAAGAAATCATGGTGGAAAAGGCAACACAGTTAAGTGGCAGAAAATGTAGTTTACTGACAGAAGGCATAGCCATTACAAAAAACAGTATCAATMAATTCTTTGCCTCACACATTCAAAGAAAATGGAGAACATATGTCAGAAGTCATATTAATCTCCCAGGAGGAAGAGAAGAAGAAAGACAATGAAATGAAAATCATGTTAGAAAAAAGAATCAAGAAACTAGAATGAATGAAGACTGATAAGACCAAACAGACTCTTCTCAGTTTCTGGAGTAAAGGGCTCACCACTTACAGAATCCTTCAAAATCATGTTGGTATCTGCCAGTTACACAACCTAAGGTGGCACTGAAATGGACTTGTCAAGATGGCTAGGACTGTTTCAGGAAATCACAGCCATCTTGACATATCACAGAGAAAGGACATACAAGTAATTAAAGACAGCTGGTGAGAACGTTTAAGATTTTTTTAATGATGTACATGACAACACAAAAACAATCTGGTCTAGAAAATGTGACTGAATATCAGAAGTATGACTCTGGAACTAAATTTATATTGACTGCATTACAGAATAAGAATAGGACGAAGCAAGTATGCTAAAAAGAATGTGATGTTCCAACACATTAGAAACGACCTTCATTAGACAGCCAGCAAGATTTTGGAGCTAAGGACTGGGCTATCCTAGCACTGTAGTACTCAGAGAAGGCAATGGAGCAAACACTGAACACAAACTGTGCATTTTGAGCATGAAATGATTTCTCTTACTTTGCAGCTCCATGTCTCTCTCGTACTGGGGAGCCAGTACAAGGGAGACATGGAGCTACTGGACAGAGTCCAGTGTAAGGCTATGAAGATGATCAGAGGACTGGAGCATCTGCCCTATAAAAATAGTTCTGAGAGCTGGGCCTCTTCAGCCTGGGGAAGAGAAGACTGAGGGGGGATCTTATCAATGTGTATAAGTGTCTGAAGGGAGGGTGTCAAGGAGATGGGGCTAAACTCTTTTCAGTTGTCCCATGTGACAGGACAAGAGGAAATGGGCAGAAATTGAACCACAGGAAGTTTCGCCTGAATATAAGGAACTACTTCTTTACTGTGAGGGAACAGGTTGCCCAGAGAGGTTGTGGAGTCTCCTTCTCTGGAGGTATTCAAAACCCACCTAGATGTGATCCTGTCTAACATGCTCTAAGTGACCCTGCTTGAGCAAGAGGGTTGGACTAGATGATCTCCAGAGATCCCTTCCAACCTCAACCACTCTGTGATTCTGTCTGTACAAATCTCTCACAGGCTTCTGAGCTAGGCTGATTGCAAGTTGAAGTTGGAAAGCAGCAATGAGTGCAGCACACACTCAGCAGTAACCTCGACATTGCCAATTCTCATATTTGTTGAAGAGAGGAATGCTTTCACCTTCCGGGTGCAAAAGAGAGGAGAGGTGGTGTTGTACAGAGAAAATTAACACAAGTCCAAAATYTATTAAGCTTTAACTACCTGCAAGGCTTAAAAGAAATACTGTAAATCTATATAAGCACAGATTGTTTTTCTAGACAAAGAGGAAAGTATGAAAAATACATCACAGTAAATTCATGAGGAACATAAAAGCTTTGCAAAGTTATGTATCTACRTAGATGCATAGAAATCATGAAAAAAGTATTTGTGAAAAATCATACTAAAATAAAACTGCTAATTTGAAAGTGGGAGTCAAATTAAAAAGACTTCTTGGCTTCACTTCACTTGTTTTTAGATTTTGGTAAAGAAAAAGCATTTGCTTGGCAATTTCATTGCACAAAACAAAATGACAGCAGTATCCAAAAAATACGAGTGTCTTGCCTTTTCTTGATTCCAGTGATGCAAGTCTACCTTCTCTCCATATTGTACCAGCTTTGCATCACTGGATCTTTTTGTTCTGCGCTGTGCTATACAATGCTGGCACTTAGCTGCAAGAGATACTATCTAGTAATTACTTGCAAACTACTGTGACTATACAGAGTTAACACTGATCAAAAGGATAAACTCTAGSACCCATAATTTCTCCTCTTTAATGGAATTAAATTAGAGCTGAACAAYAGGATTTCACATAGCAAAGGAATCACATGTCCAGCTTTGTTAGAAAAGCATCATGTTTTTAAGATTTCTGCTTTCTAGTTAAAAATTATCTAAAATTYATAGTTGTTTCCTACTTAATCTCTGAAAAACACTGCAGATTTGTAGTAAACATTTCAAAACTATTTTGAAAAGTCTCTTATAACAGATGTTTAAAATCCCCTTTAAGTCAGTGTGAATGTTTCCATTCATTTTCAAATAATTACTGCAAAAATACAGGTTAAAAAAGGGAAAATTTTATAAAGAAAAATAATATCTCCTTCAATCTTGATGTCTTCAGTTACCTCCAAATGAGGTAACTACAGTTTTGCCACTGACTTCACTATTAAGAGGATTAGGACATATAGAGTTTGATATAAAAGGATAAAACTATAACCTGGTTCTTCTGTTTCTTAAGTAAAAGTTAAGGTCTCTATCATCCAGATTCTTTTTCAAATAGAGTCTATTTGGTATGAAGTTAATGACCTCTCTTTGACATACAAAGGCTGTTCTTTCTCCAGCCTGTTGTAAATTCAGTTTTGATAAAATCCGATTCTCTGCAAGTGAGAAAACATATCAGATATCAAACCCTCATTCTTACTCTTCTCATTGCCATACAAGATTTGTCAGATTAAGGAATTTTGTCAGCATCAAGACTATCCAGTATTCTTTCCTATATCCAAGGCAAATATATATATGCTTTTATATATATATATATATATATATATATATATATATACACACACACATATACACATACACACACATATATATATAAATAAAAAGCACAGCAAACACAACTGAGAACAGTAAATAAAGTCACCAATTCATAATGGATTTCTGTCTCTGGGATTAAGTTATATAGGACTAGACATCAATATTTTAAAACTATAGATTCACTATATTTTTCATAATACTTGAGATGTGACATCATTTGAACTACAGACTGCATTGTCCTGCTATAAAAAGAAAAGTCTAAACCCTACTAGTGTAAGTCTAGCATAACTGACTTCATATTAGATAACCSCTCCTATTTAAAGGAGAGGAAAAAATGGCATAGATTAATATTAATACTTGCACAAAAAACTCAAAATGCAACAGTGCATTCACCTTCATTTAATATATTTGTTCCTAGGTATTTTTGTAGTGCATGTCAGATTTGGCATCACTAACTAGTTTGTGTTCCAAGAAGCAGTACAAACATTATGCTCGACACAGATCCTTAACTCTGGTAACATAAAACAATAACATTAAGAAAATCTAAAAATTACTCATAGAAGAAGCAGGTTTTTGTCATTCTAAAATATGCAATTTTTTGCCATTCATTGCCATTAACAAGGAACTTGTTATCTAATAAATGTCACAATCAGTTTCATTTAATTAAAATAATAAATATTATACAGTAGTGCAGATTGACATTTATATCTTCATTTACGTGAAGYTGGATTTATGGTCAATGCTCTATTTGATGGAGGCCACAAATAATGGCTATTAAACTGCCACAAGATGGACACAAGATCACTTTAATGAAATTAGACAAGGCAAGGCACTGATATATGGAGCCCTCCTGCTAGGAAATAAAGCCAGTCATGTCCAAAGCAGATGTTTTCTTTGGCTGCAGCTAAGTTTGCTAAATTTTAAGTAGGCAGTTCAGCTTCACATGCAAAGGTGTAGYGGTATGAACTCCGTCCTGTGACGATGCCTTTCGGACCATGTCACAATTAATGCACATGAGCTCTACTTTGCTTGTCAAACACATTCATGCAAGCCTGACTCCTAAGCATAAAAATATCTAACACAAAACAAATTACAAAATTTGAATAAGAAACCTGAAGTAAGGTTTGTGTGATTACTGGTGGCATAAATATCTCATCTCTCTCTCTTATTAAACATACATCCAGGAAATCARCTACAGATACACTCAATTGCCTCTTTTTTTCTTTTTTTTTTCCCTCTTCTTAAAGGGCTACATTAAAACTTCTGGAATATTGGCACAAGGTTATTGCAGGGCAAACAAAAGGAATCAGAGGGTAAAGACAATTCCACCAGGGAAGACTCCCCTCTTACCTCCACAGTTGCACCCTTACCAGTTTTTCTAGCCCATCCTGGAACATGATGCACTGGGCTTCTCGCACCAAAGTTTTCCATGAAAGATAATACTGCCGTTTCCATCACCACAGTGCTCGCTTAACAAATCAGGCTGGTCCTCAGCTCTGCTGCACTGAATAAATAATCTCAAGTAGCAGAACATTGTGAAAAATCAAACAAACCTGCCTTGTGGGCAAATTATCTAACTGGATGCTGTGTGAAGTTCACATAAACATTCAGCTACGTGGAACAGCCGTCTCAAAGTTTGATACTTATCTCTGTGGATTTATTTTCACCTCAGGATCTTCATGTGCCATGCTACTACAATGGCACACAGGTTCAGGAGAAAAAAAAAGGGGGGGGAGGGGTTAATTGGGCATGGTAATTTTTGGAGGCAACGTCAACAATAAGAGACCTGGAACAATAAATGCCGCTCTATTTTTGGCTTCTGAACTAGACGAATGGTTTATAAAGTTGCATCTTCTAAAGAACGGTTGTTTGGTCATTTATGCCAAAATTTAAGTATTTTACAAGCCTAAGGGTTTGGTCTAAATGACAATACCTTCATTAATAGATTTATAAYAGCTAGGGTCCTATTTCTGGCTCTACAGTGGAGTGCAATACACTCAGCTGAAATTTGGCCTCTCATTCCTCCRGCTCAAGTGAAAACGACACTGCGAACAGCTTAGACAGTACCGGACAATTCACTGAATGTGTGTGAAACTTCTTGGTCTATCTAGCAGAAGACATGGAGCTGATATAAATAACAACTTTACCTGTTCAGTACCTTATTCCAGAGTGATAACCACATTCTATTGCAAATTCATTCTTGAACAAAATTTCCTATATAGATAAACGCACACTTAGGTTTCTTGAGAAACTGTCATGTATGTGAGGCCTTAGGCACTTCTACTGCCACACCACCAAAAAAATATAATAATAATAATTAAAAAAAACCCACACAGCAATGAAATACTATCGGATCAACATGCAACTTTTAGCCACTGTCAGATGCAATCCCAGGTCTGAACGAGACAGTCCCTGCCCGAGAGCCCTGTTGTATGGGTAAATGTGATTCAAATGCACGACTACGCTATTCCCCTAACCCTGCAACCCGTGCTTTTAGAGCCAYGCTGCTCAGCAGAGCGGTGCAGGCCTGGGCAATACTACAGCTGGGCTTCCCCGCACAGCTTCCGCAGGCGGCCGCGCAGCAACCTCCGCTTCGCTGCAAGCACAGGGGCAGAGCGCTGGCAGGTCTCTGAGCAGTGCTCGGAGGTCTACAGCCTAAAATTGTCAGATTGGCCCAAACTAATGGGACGGCTCTGAGTGTTCAGGTCAGGATATCACTTCTCAGGTCGGTCCTTGGAGCCTAGAGGAATCAGATCCATGACACCAAGACCAGCTGTGACCCTCAGGCTGCCTGCAGTCCAGAGGATGCCACCCTACAGATGAATACAATTAACAAAATGGGGTGTTTTGAGGGATATTCTCCCTGTGCTCTGTAACTGCCTGGAYCCCTCTGGAGAGGCTAAGGAATGCTGTGGGCCCAGGGTGCTCCTCTCTCACGCGAGTATGTGAGGATCCCTCCAGGGGTGCATGCGCATCTCTGTGCACGGGCTCAGGCACAGCACATCGCAGACGCTGGGGAAAGCGTTCCAGCGCAAGGCCRTAGCTCAGTGGTGACAAACCGATCACACCACCCATCACCACGTTTTCAGTGCCTTGCTATGAAGTGCTGTGCAAATGCCTTGCTGCAGTTTCAAAACTAGGCTCCTAAGGAGATAGGAGGACAAAAAAAWTAATGCTCATTGGTTGTAGTCATTTGTTTCGATTTATGCCATTTTTAAGTATGCTTATTCAGCATCAAGTCAGAGGACAGATTCTGACCCCTGAAACACATGCAATGTAACACCGGACCTACCGTCCCTGCAGTGAGCACCCAGTGTATAGGGAATTGCCACCTGGCTCCCTGCATCCCAGTGCCAAAAGGGTTACCATTAACGCTCACCAAGGTCAGAGTGGGGGGAACAAGGCCTTTACTCGGAGCAAACTTGCATGTGAAATCCCCTTCGACAGCAGATGTAGCATCTTCCCCCTATTACCAGTACTTTCCAGGGCTGTCTCCCAGGTCTTGTTCCTCACGTGAGGAGGTCAACTTGAACAACTTGAACTTTCACCAATAAGAGAAACATTCCTGCCTTACTCACATCACACCAAAAAAAAAAAAAAAAAAAAAAAAAAAAAAAAAAAAAAAAAAAAAAAAAAAAAAAAAAAAAAAGCCTGGAACACACATTTGAACATTAAAGAGCAGCTGGAAAACCAAAATAACCTGAACTTCAAAGACAGAAGGTCTGCATGATGGGTTTTGGGCAGCTTTCTAGTTAAGTTAGAAGACATGATCTCTGCTACCTTTTTCACATTAAGAGAGACCTTCATTAAAGGAAACATGTTTCCGTTGATGCACACACAGCCTGCACCACATTTCAATGGTACACAAYGTGCGATTATCAAAAATAAAGCAGCCATCTTACAGCCTTAGAGATAATTCCGATTAAATCAGAAAGCCAGTATACCAACTCGAGTATGAAAAGAGCCTCAGACACCCCCCAAAAAAAAAAAGTTCTTCTGTAATTATACATCTCTCAGCACAATAGTGAGAAATCAACCCTTTAGGAAAGGGCTTCACCACCCTTAAGTGTTTTACCAGCTATCAAAGATGAGCCATTAAAAATCCCAGGTTTGTTGCTCGGAAGTAGAGCACCACTCATTCCCTTCTAGTGACKTGGGGGAGGAGGGAGGGAAGGAAGGGGAACGTGCATCAGGTTTTTGTACCTATGAGCTTAGTCATAAATACACATACCCAAATAAATACGCACAGAGGCCGAACCACAGTCCTACTGAAACTAAAAGTCTTGCATTGACTAATGCTGAGGGCCACCAAGTTTCAGCTGACACAGTCATAATACAAATCTGGTTACAGAAAACAATACTCCTTTAAACAAACAGGACTGCCTTTACAAGGTGCACCGCTTTCTACTTCCCTCATTTGYCATGAGAAAGTTAGGACAACATTCCTCCCCTCAGATTGCTCAGTATGAATAATAGATACGTCTTTTTTTTTTTTTTTTGAACTGTCAACAAAGTATCTGTAAGAGGTGCACTTGATTATTTTGAATATCTACAGCAAATGGTTTATTTAGTATTACATGGAGTTAATTTTCCAACAGCAAAGAAATGATTAAAAACAGACATTCATATTAAATTATGGAAATAATTTTATTCGCACCTTATTATCCTTATGTAATATTTAATTATCTGCTACTCCCTTGCTTCAGTGACAATTTACTCAATGATGTGTCAAGGAGATGGAGAAAAACAAAACAAATGAGGTCAAATCTGTGCAATAAACATGTTGGTGTTCGTTTACTGAAGGCCAAAGCCTCAGCGGCTGCAAACAGCCCAACTCTCCTACGGACGGCCGAGCTATGCTGACTTGCACCAGCTGTGGCCTGAAACAACTGCTGAGAAACAGGCTATATTATCATAACCTTAAATATAAGCCAGGCAATATTTCACAAATAACAAATTAGGACTCTCCAGGAGAGCTGAAGCTGTATGGATAGGGTGGTGTGCACTCCCCACATACAAATTTTCAAACGCGGTATAAATGGTCACTTCCCTTGGAGCTCAGCTCAGGACCACCCAGCGCTTGCGTGTTGGGTCCAGTTATTTCCTTTGTAACAATTAGTCTCAGTTGGCCTCTTTGCAGCAATAGTCCGTTCAGATAGCATTTCAACCTTGCTCTTCGGTCGGCAGCGAGGCCCGGGCCTTCGGCAGCCTCCRCCGCCGACTGCGCCCTCCCTGCAGCCACACGCCAAGCGACAGTCCTCTCCGCCGGCCGGCCGAACGCGGCCACGGAAACGATCAGAAGCGGCTCCGTCAAACAACTTAAATAAAATCCCTGCTGGAGACTTCAAGGACAGCMACGCAAAAAACTGAACCAGAACTGCAGAGCAGGCAGGAGGAACCAGCTGCCATGGGGTCGGTGCAAAAGGAAGAGCCGCCCAAAATCTGCCCCAACAGCAACATTAGTCTGATGCCAGCAAAAAGCAGCCTCATTCCTCTGGCTTATGCCCAGGCTCAAGAGCCCCCCCCCCCCTTTTTTTTTTGCCGGGTGGGGAGAGGGGGGAAGACGTTCATCATAGTTTATTCCAAGAGCTAGCTGGTATTTAAAGGGTAAATGCGTTATCTTTCTCAGATAAGGCTTATCGTTTTACCGCACGGATGGGGAAGTATCATCAGTGGTCGTTTCATCTGACCTCAGTGACTGAAGCATGCTCAGTGGCAGAGCTGGGATCAGGATTCAGACGTTGTTAACTAGATGATGCCAAAATTACGACTGCTTGYGCAATGGCAGGCACTTACTCCTAAGGCTCTAGAAAAAGGTCATTTGTGCATGTTCAGGCCACACTGTCTTTCCAATTTTTTTTTTTTTTTTGGGGGGGGGGGGGAAATTTTTTTATTTCCCCCCAATTTTTCCCCCAAGGGTAGCAATGGCGGGAGCATTAACACACGGGGCCCTGGCTCCAGGCGCCATTCTCAGCGCAGGAATTCAAGTATTGCTTGCATTTGTTTGAGCAAGGTAAGATGTCTTCTAGAAAACAACAGCCACCCGCACACTCCATACATTAGAGTTCTCATTCTTTATAGCACCGCTAGAGCTGAACAACTGATAGCAGATATTGGGGAAAATCAGGACAAGAAAAAAGAAGGAATAGACAGCCCTAAGACTGAGGATACCATTACTACAACTTGACAGACCATTAAAAAAGGTCAGCATCCACTTTAAATAAATTAACAGAATACACCATGTTCAGCTATGTATTAAGAAGCATTAATGAGAATCAGAATAGCTTGCAGTTCAGTTTACTTAGCTCTTTAAATAAACATGGGCTATTGGAAATGTTATACAACAACGCAAGCACCGTAAGTGCAGCTCCAACTCCTGTCATTCCTGCAGATGAGTTACAAATCTACAAGAACTTGTCTGCTCCATGCTTGCAGCCACCGCTAAACTTAAATTAGTAACTATGTAGGCCTCTTCCAAGGCATATCAGAGACCAGCTGTGCAAGGACCTGTCACCTTCTTGTCAGTGAAAGTTTTCTGTCCAAAGAACTTTCGTCATCCCTCATTCCTCAAGTAGCTGGATGTCACTTGAAGAGACAGCTGAAGTCACTTGCAATGAATGGTCTCAAATCAGAGCTCACTGCCCTTGTCACAGAAAGTCTCACCCCGCAGCTAAAACTGTCACTGATCATGTTTAGATATGTACACTGAGGTATCAGATTAGAAAAGAGTATGCACGAGATGGGAGTTTAAAAGAGGCCAAGTTGCAAGGAAAATCTTAATAGGGAGAATCGAGGGCTTGAAGGGTTAGCCCTTTTCCAAGCCCAATTTATATTTCCCATCAAATCCAATAAAAAATATCTAGCTTCTGAAAGCGGCATGTTTCCAACCAACATATTCAAGAAGGAGCTAAAACTTTAAGTACTTTGGCCAGAGAACAAGTAGATTGCTAGGATATTATGGCATCTCTGCAGCAAGTTACTTCATTAAGAGAAAAATACCCAAAAGGCATATTCTGACCTCAAGATTAACGCTGAAAATGGTGGATGCATATGCTATAGTAAATACACATATATATGTGTGTGTTTGTATACATATACATACATATATACACACACACACACACACACATATATACATATATATATGTATGCATGCTCCTAAGGAAACTCAGGAGTATGATAACATTTGCCATTTGTTTCTGAACTGCTTGCTTGCTTTAGCAATAGAAGTGATGACTACTGGCTATGGCAGGAGATCTAGCAGTCAAGAGTCTACGGTTCCATCCCTGTCTCAGCTACCAACTTTTAGGTGACTCATTTAGACTCTCACTAACTTCTAGGAAATTCAGCTTAACCACTGGCAAACCGATCAGTATGGGGTTGCCAAAGAGCACCAAGGATGCATTTTTAAAAGTATGACCTCCACACTAAAAACAGCAGAGTGAAGCCTGGTTACATCTGTTAGAGGAAAGACAAAGGACATGGAAACATCCAAAAGATACTTATTAGGCTTCACATCATTTCATTTTACGCTTTTATTCTAAGCCATTGCTGCAGCAATATGCCACAGGAGCTCAATGCTGGGGAATCTGTGCAGATTCACTTGTGCCTCTGGTACCCCTCAGGCCTGGACTGAGGCGAGTGCAACAGAGCAGCAGTGGACCTGGTAGCTGACATTTCCGGTCCTGCTGCTCCAGGAAGCGTTTCCCACAATGCGTTTCATAAGGAAGCGTTAACTGAAGACATGGAGAGTGGCTTAGTCAACAGCTCCAGCAGACATTCACGGGAGAACGCAAGACTGCCACCTCCTCCATCCACAGGAACCTCCTGCAGACAACCAAGTAACACTTGCCCATCCCAGAGCCTGCTGCACTAGGGGGTGGAGCGGACATGTTTGCTTTCCAAAGTCATGCCTGTCCATTTCTCCTTCAAGACTTTAACGAATATAAGTAGTGGTATTTAAGACAGATGAGCCCAAAAGTTGTAAYAGCCAGTACCTTATTTTCCATATATATAAAAGAAAACATACTCCTCACTTAGAAGTATAAGCCACCTCCCTTTAACACTTGCATTTCTTGCTCAGAAGTAAAATAATTTGTTCCAAGGGCTTGTTTTGAAAGTATATTTACTATCATTTTCAAAATATATTTACTATGTTTCTGCTTGAAAATATGGCAAGAAATTTTGCTCCAAGTTTCACATGCTAAAATTCTCTTCAGAGAAGTCAATATAGTGAAAAAGTAAAATAATCCATTCCAATTACCCTTTTCAGAAAAAGGGCATTTGCTCTGTACCTGTCTGAAAATATGGCAGAGAAACATTACTCAAAACTTCACGCATAAAAATCCCCACAGGAGGAGAAACTAAATACAGAGGGGTTTTGCCSAAACAATTTAATTCCTCGCCTTCCAACCTTCCCCAAAATCATAAGCACTTACAAAACAAATACAATTTGAGCTTGCAACCTGTATCTACACTTTTWGCTCCTGAGAAGTGACTGTAAAGGAATTGCCAATTTTACACTAAAAGCATCAGCAGGAGTTACCATCGTCCACACTTGACAGGTCCCAGCAGGGTAGAGCCTTGACTGCAAACAGGAGCTGCYGGAGATATGGCCCTTTCCAAAGTTAGGTCACTGCTTTAAAAATCTAAACATAGGTGCAGGTTCCTAACTGTGGGCTCCTATTTTCTGAAAATTTTTGGTCTTTAATTTTCATAGCATGGTAAAAAAAAGCCTCTTTTTTTCTTCCTCACTACAAAGTATTCCAAGTTCAGAAGTTTATTGGAAACATAGCTGACATCCARATCAACACAGACTGCAAAAACAACAGGGCTGACAAGACAGAACACTTTCAAAACATCACACTGATCGTCAGAACAGCAGAGCAAAACATTAATATCGTAAGCTTTTGCAGTCAAAGACTCCACTTTATCTGGGTATAGCTCTTTAAGCAATGGAAACCTGGGAAAATAGGCTTTGAAGATAAATAGATGGATTTACTTTCCAGCAAACAAATACAGGATCAACAAAATTGAACATGATGACTATTCCATAGGCAACAGTGATGCTGCCATGCAGATTTCCAGAAATGTCACTAGAAAGCCTCTGCTTTGCTCTTGGGACTAAAAGAGAGCAAGAAAATAGAGYAGACTGCAAAGGACATTTTGGAAAAAATTTGAGAGATGAAAAATAAACTCTCCTTAAACTTAACTTTCAGTGGACTCAGTCTTAGGTTTGGGGCAAGGGGAGAAGGACTGCAGTTTTTTTAAAACAAAAAAATAATGTATTTTAGTCAATCTTCAACCAAATAAACCATTGTTTTAGCACTCACGGAAAAGAGGGGGAAAGAAAGCCTTGCAAGAATAATTCACTCTGCRTAGTATAAGGGGTCCTACATACAAAGATATTTAGGATTAAAACCAACAGGCCCTCTTCTCCCTAAGAAATTCAGACAAGTTACTGGATGAAAGGCCCATTTGTCTCTTCCAGACTGAAGTAAATGGCAGCTTTTTATACTGGTAAGTCTGGAGATGCATTTCTTTTGAGCAGTAAAGGGTTCTTCTGTTCAAATTCCACATGTAAAATAACTCTGCAAATATGGACTTCATACATTTTAGTGACATGAATGCCTGCAGTCCTTTCACAAATAGGCCTACTAATGATCTCAACAGGAGTTACATGCATAGAGAATCAGCACTGTTAACACTGAATGAATAGTGTGCTGATATACTATGTTTGATGCGTGGACACAAGAAATAATAATTTTGCAGTTTGGTCTTCAAAGTTGGTAACTTTTACTAGAGGTGCCAGGTGCTTGACTATTTACATTATTTCATTCTTTTTTGGGGCAATGACTTTGACCTGGCAAACACCTTCTCCTTGCCAAAATACATATTTACAACAGAGAAACTGCAAAGTATCATCCTCTTAACATCTATATGAGACAGTTTGGCAGTAAAGCAGTGTCACACTCTGCAGATACAGTTAAGTGTCTGAGTTCATCGGCATTTCCGTTATAATCCTGACCATAAAAATGTGTTTTGAGTGACACTAACAAATCAAAGGCCCGAATTCTCCTCTCGCTTTCAGTGATACTAATCAGGAGTTATACCAGCACAAACTTGGCTGAAAGGAGAAATACTGAGAGGTTCTGCAGAAAACAATGTTTTGCCTATACGATCCTACAGTTACAGATACCTGCACACACAAGGGCAAGTGTACTTTAGCACCAAAATGCTCACACATTTGCTGCTTAAGCATCTGTACGAGTTCTATTCCCAAGAGGTCTTTATCACATTTAACTGATTTGAATATGCTGCGCTAATCCTAGGCTTGTCTTAAAGTTATTAACAATATTGGTATGAGCAAGGCAGTAGAGTTTAATTTTAGAGATCGTGTTCAAAAACTGTGTTTTCAATGAAAGGCAATCTGATCCAGTGGAATAAACACAGATCTATAAAGATAGGAATTTCCAGATCTTTATCCCACCACTGCCAATGATTTGATGAGTCACTTTATGAGGGTTCACTTACCTTCTAGATTATCACACATTCACCAGTTTTTAAACTGACAACACTCGCACTCGCTTATTTTTCTCACTGGGGTGTTGTGAAGATTCAATAACATTTCCACATGTTAAGCATTAGAGAAGCGCTAAGCAGTTGTAGTGCCTGATTTAATGCTGCCTTTTCTAGAAGCTGGGATAGAGTTACAATTTTCATTTAAACTTACCTCATATTGCCTGTCTTGGTGAGGGAAAGGTGTGTCTTTAGGTACATATTATACAGCCTATGTCCCAAAACCAATACCAGCGATTTTCAGGTCACAAATGAAAACCTTCAGACGACCACTAGCACACGTTCTGGCAAACTTTAAAGAAAAAATGCAACCTCACACACCACTGTTTGAATCCAAGCCTTACTGGAATCACGGACTTTCTGCCTGTACTTTTGCATGTACTTTTTGTGCTTTAGTCATCCTGTCTAGCTACACGCTTCAAGCGGTCCGCTCGCTCGCCAAGGTCACACTGCCGTGTCTCCAGCACCACGCGCCGCAGTCCCCTTGGTAACCACTGCTGTCACAGACACGGCCTGCAGCAGGAGGAAGAGGAGGAATCCAGCGCAAAGAGAGTATTGACATGCGCCTTGGCAATCAGAAAGACTGAGCAAGGAAATGCACAAAAAAGTCTATAACAGTTTAATGAGGTTTTGGTAACATGTTGCAGTTTCCCAACTGTGCTTAAGTGTGATCTTGGTTCTTAAAAATCTGATTTTCCTTACTTTTATGGACTTGAGAGAACTATATTCATTTTGCTCAGTGCAGCAATCTGAAAGTTCACATGTCTGATTTTATTATTTAATGTGTAGGAAGAACTGCATTTCAAYGCCTGCCGAAGAAACTGCCTTTTATAAAGACAGTCTATAGAGATCYGTTTGGAATTTTAAATCCTAGTGTTTTGTTTTTTCTTTAATCTTTTATTAATGATTTKTGTTCCCATTACTCCAAACTGAGCATCAGTTTGCTGGGGAAAGCACCAATCAAATGTGTAAAACAACTGGAACTTATTTGAAAATACAGGAAGTTTAGCTGTTCAAAATCAGTATTTCTGAGACTTAGGCCTGTGATGGACATCTTGTTTTGAGAAAAAAAAATAAAAAAATAAAAGAGAATCATTTTGACAGCAGCAGGATGGGAGACAGTGACAAAGACTGGAAGCCAGCTCCCACTTTGCTTTAATTCTGACTGATCAATCTCAAGTAGTTATGACAGAACCAAATCCAAGTGCCCTATACTTTTTTTGTGGCAGATATGGTATAAATTAATTCTGCAATCTGACCCTTCCACGGCTCCTCCTGGAGTCCCTTCCTGCAACTTGCTCCTGCAAAGGAATTGTATATTTGCTGTAAGTTATGAGAGGCAGTAGCTATGACTTGCTTATTTGAATTGAGCTTCTATGAAAGAGGAGACCAAAATCTTTTCCTCTCAATACTGGCAGCTAAATCTCCATTTTGTCCTTCCTCTGGAAACCTAAGTAATTGCTTGCAACCTGGTTAAAACCAAATGTCCATAGGTTATAGCACAGGGGGGCTGGAGGGGAGAAAAAAAACCCCACACAACTGTGTGAGTAAAGAAAAAAAAGAGGATATTTCACATATCCTTTCCGTTGCATAAGCACAAAACCAGTCCTGGTTAAGTGGAGAGCTGTCTCTATGCACACCTACTGCACGCTACACACAAAAGCAAGATTAGAGGTAACCATCATTTGCTATTTCTCTGCAAGAAGGTGGCACAAAGCAGACACAACAGTAGGGTGATAATTCCATGTAACATGTCCACCTAATTTAGTGGGGATGCAATTCCACATGTATTAAGCTGCCATTAGCACTGTTAGAGCACAATATCTTTCCTTCTCCACTAATTTATTATTAAACTCCCTTATAACATTTAATGGGAAGTTTTATCACTACTAAGGAATTCTTCTGAATTTAAAGTTACCTACAAGGGTCATTTTAACCTGATCTAATGATGGTGATCACTCTGTCCTGATTTTAACGTCCCTGTTACTCAAAGTAATGCTTGCAAAATATTAACACTTAGCTTTTTTCTTTTGTTCACCTGAGGAGCCGCGTGGATACCGTGATGTGCTGCACACATGAACCGAGCAGGAGCTCTGGCAGAAGCCAAGCAGAAGGCAGGCGGCGGAGGCGGTACGGCCGCAGCGGCCCCTTCCCGGAGCCTGCACAAGCGCCGCTCGCCGCGCTGGCTCGCGGAGGGCGTCAGCCCTTCGGCGGGGTGGGGGAAGCAGGGGAGTGGGGCAAAAGCGTACACACGCTCAAGGAGAAAGCAGCGTAAAATCAATGCCACTGAGTTCTGAAGAGAACAAAAAAAGTCCACGGGACAAGATACTTACTGAAACAAAATACTGAGCAATCTCTGGAAGTACCTTAGCATCTGAGCACTGAACACATTTCATCCACAGCCTTAAGTGCTCTAGGGGAAAAAAAAGGATGGTGCTCCTTCGAGGCYGGACGTTTGATTTTATCAAAACATGAATTAGAGGTCCAGTATTCACCATTCACTACATCCTAATAATCCTACATTTTGTGCTGTACAGAAAAATATTAACTTGGCCCACACAGAATTGGGAGCTCCTGAACAGCATCATGCAAATGCTTTTAAAAATTTTAAGGAAGAAATGCAAGTGCTTCTACTAACCTAATATAACTGATCACCTCTGTTTATACTTCATTATAAATATACACCCTCTGCTTCTAAAAGGCACACAAGTAGTCAAGTTAAGAAATTATGATAAATATTGACTAAATTTCCAYGTCCACTTCAACAAAAACTTGGAGATTGCATGATATCTCCCATTTTCCAAGCTAAGAAATTGATATTTGAGTTAAAATGGGTAAAAATCACAAGTGTCAGAAGCAGTAACCTAGTGTTAATGCAAAGCTCCAGTACTCAGCTGAAACATTATTACAAGCAACTAAAAATGATTTATTAAACACTACAAGACAGATATTGAAAAAAAATCTTCTAAAACTGTGAGGAGAACAACATACATACAATATTAGAAAAATTAGAGTGATTAATTGAAAACAAGGCACATTGCAATAAAAAAAAATCACCCTCTAGTTACCTAGGCAAAATTCTATAGGAGTTGTCYGCAGCTTGAAAATAGACTCCTTGCACACAGCTAATACACTTCTAATAAAACATTATTAAAAGCAGATATGCTCAAAAGACTTCTGCCTGTGTCAACAGTGGGATCAGCTCTCCATTCCATAAAAATCAAATGGTTTTCAATGGCATAAAAATTATGCACGAAGTGGTATAATCACACCCAAAATATTTGCAACATAATACAGGAGCCACAACATGCAATGAGTCCCAGTTATACCAAACATTTTCAGTGCACATTTATCAGCTTGCTTCTTAATCTTTTTTTTGTTGTTGTTGCTGTTTTGGTGGGGGTTTTTTCTTTCTTTCTTTGTTTTTTTTTTTTTTAAGAAAAATAACCTCTATCTCTTTCGATTAAATCTATCAGCTCCCTCTGCCTCTGATTTGCCTACACAAACTTCTACATAACGTAGATCTGGACTTCCCTTTCTCACCTCAGAGGTGGTGCACAGCTATCTCCCTGGAACAAGGCTCATTTGTCCATGACCAAACCATCTCTATGTTACTAGCAGTCACCTGAGGAACAGAGCATAACAGTACCTGAGAAAAAGACTGACTTGGAGCAAACTACCAGNCCACGTTCTAGCCTTTGCCTATTCATCTTGGAGTGCCAGGAGCTTGCATTTCTTCGARCAAGGAAAGTATCCAAGCATGTTCTTCTAGACCTTAATACACATAATAATAAATAACCATCAKTTTAAAGTGTAATTAGACATCCAAAGTATAGATTCTAAAGGCTACGTTGAAAAGCATATGATTACCTGAAAACCCGAAGAATTCAGTAGTAAGTTTTGTTCTGTAATTACTACTAGGCTTCAAAGACTCTGGAACTTCCACTTTGTAAGAAGCATATAGCACATTTAAAGTAARCTATTTTGATGTTACAATACAAATTTCATTCTACATTCACCTACATAAAGCTGTACAGAGAAAAACCTACTGTAAACTCAGAGCTCAGGAATTACTCTGTCTCTGTCTCTGCAGGTGYAGAAGGCCCCTCCAGATAGAAACGTATCTGTGTCTCAGAAGAAGGTTTTTTAGGAACCAAGACACAAGATGATGGAAGYCAGCTCATATACCAGGGTGCCGGGGTGACCTGACTAAGGGTGGAAATGGCAGGTCTGAGGGATAAGGGAGGAACTTGAGGCGTAACAGAAAGACAGGGAAATCSTGCTTTTTTCCAATGGAGGATTAGGAGCAAGATTCTCTAACAACTCACATCGCACACAGTGACACTGTTCTGCAAAAATAAGGGATAAAACCCAAAAACTTCTACTAAAATTGTGTGTCACAGTTGAGCAGACAATTAAAGAGTAACTTTTTCAGGAAGTGATCTTATTCTTTTAGTTCGGGGCAAATTATCCAAAACCCCGATTTCTCCTCTGTATACACAGTCTATCCCCATGTTCACACAATAGAACTCTGCAAATACTTAAATTTAAAGCTTGCATGCTGCATATTGTTTTAAAACAGACATTTTAAATTTTTAAACTAAAAGACTGGTGTAGCAGCCATTTTTCTGGTTCTGACTAGACGATTGTACCATATACACAATCAAATTTCCACTGTAACTTTTTAGAAACAGCAATTAGAAGATATCTATTAGTAGCAAAAATTTCTATTAATCTCTCTGTCATGAATTCCCCTGAAACTAATATTGTTTGCTAGAATAGTCCAACAAAGCAAGAAGAAAAAGTAATCACAGACATCTAAGCTAACTCATTTGAAAAGACAAGCAAATACGCCGTAACCTTTGCAGTATTTGTCCACCAGTTTCTCTGTCCAGAAACATACTGATGACTGCTGCTCGGAAGCTCTCAGTTAGGACTGCCTTCAAAGCAGCGAGTTTCTCACACCGCTGTACACACTCAGCCACACTGTGCAACACCTCAATTTTTTTTTTCATTCCAGTGCAGAAGAAAGTGAGACCTTTCAAAACATTTAGGCAAGCTGACCCAAATATGTTACTCAGGAGAGTCACCAGTGACAGCCCTGTGCAGCTGAAATACTACCTCATTCTAAAGTAATACTTTAGTTCACTTGCCCAGAAGCTGGTAAAGGCTATCACTAATCTTACCCTCARCCAATAAAGAGCCCATAGCACACTCTAGAAGAGGTTTGCCCAAGACCAGACATCACCATCTAATTTTGACCTCTTAAATCCATCACCGCAATGCTCCATCCTCTTGCCAACAAAATTTTCTGCCATAAGAGACRCTGTGCATCCCACTAAACAAAACTGTGCCTGACATTTCTAAAGAGCATGGTAGTTAAACAGTAACTTTTGCTATTGCAAAAGATGGAATATTTTTATCTTGTCTCATGGCTTATTGCTTTAATCACCTATGATACTTCAGTGATTCCAGGCAGGCAGCTTATCTGTAATACGCGGGACATGAGCCTCTGCTCCACTGAGTCTTAAGTTGTCTCACTTGGCTGAAGATTATGGATGGGCTTCCCCCATTCCTTTTTGCTTACTTAACTAATATTACTCTTTACTTCCAAATCTCCAATTCTGCTATGTATCGAGCAGTCCTTGAGTGACCTATGCCAAACAAGAGTAGTTGCTGCTATGAATTTTACAGCTCTAATTACAAAGGAAACACTACCATCTGCTGGTCTGTTTGAAGATACTTTTGCATTAAAAAAAAAAAAAAATCAATATAGGATTCTTGCTGCCATAACATCTCACAAAAATCTAAACTGTTTTCCAGGACTGAAGCAGCCTCAAATACCTRAATCGGAGGAGCATGCAACATCAGTGCTGTTTCTCTCCCCTCCTTTCACCCACCACTCTCCCTCCCCCACCCTCAAAAAAGATCTAATTAAACCCTATCCTGAAATACCACATCTGATTCTCCAGCCCTACGCCTTCAGTCATCTCACTTTATTTGCATTTTGCACTCAGTCTACACTGGAGTAAGTTACAAAGGTGGGRAAATCTGGCCCAATATGACAAGCTCTCTTTTAGCCTCAACATAACAAGAAAAACAAAGTTTCTGCAAGAAAGGCAGAGRTTTTTCTTAGGCAGCCAGGGCCGAGATAGACTACTTCATCCAKACCCTCCCAGATGCACAAGATTTCAGCCTGCCCTGCTGCAGTCTGAACTTCAGCACTGCAGTGCTCCTTACCATCACAGGCTACAACTGAAGTCCCACAACAGGTCCAACCGTGGGGTAATTTTCCTATGCATCCAAATTGTAGGATCTATACACCAGTTTCTATTCAAATTCTGATTCTTACCCCACTCACTCTATATGGCCCTGCTCTGTTGCAACCATCAAGAGTTAACTCGGGACAGGGAAAGTTAGCCAGTGTACCAAAGAGTCGAAGAGTAACAGACTACCATCACACTTGCAGTTTAGAGATGGTACAGTAGCATCAAAATGCTTCAGCTTCCAAAGGCTAAAAAAGGAAAAGGTGGGACTAACTTTTTCCACTTAAAGAAGCAACCTTTGTTGTGCTAGTTTTTGTAATTTATGCCCTCCTAAATCTAATTCTTCCGAGTACACAAGGTACTCGACACCACCTGTCTGTATCTAGGGAACAGCTTTACAAAGACAATCTCCTAAGATAATATAAAACCCTATTGTTACTTTTCTTTAAGCCATTAACCATTTTCATACCCGTTACATCAGCTGGGAACCATATATCACAGACATAAAGGCAATCTCATTTGTTTTAATGGCTAAGTAAATTCAAAATGGAAATGACTAGAGCAATTTGTTCTTGTGCCTTTTTTCGGTCCCCTCCCTCCCAAGAAAGGTTTTTCCAACCAAACCAGGCTCACACAGTTTGGTTATTTCTGTTTGGCTAGTATAAAAATGATACCAGATTTAAAGTGCCATGATTTATATCTATACAGGAGGAGATGCGAGTGACTACACCAGGATTAAAGCAGTAGCAAACCTAACCCAGGCTCATACCACTGGAACTTTAAGGACTTGAGGTGGCACTATGCACTTCCAGCAAGCCAGTGCRTCTCCACTGAATTCAGTATAAATCCGGGTTAAACAAATCATGTATTTTTAAAGATCTCAAAAAGGTCTTTATTTAGGATGTTTTGTTAATGGTATTCTTCATTACAAGCCTTCAAAGTCTGCTTTTAAAACAGTAATAGTTTACCTAATGCCCTATAGATGAAAGAAAAATTTGTCAGACAAATAAGCAAAATGCAGTAGGTGCTGTTAAAGCAATAGTTTTATCAGGTGCTGTACAGGCAGATATAGGTCAGTCACTGATGAATGTACTACTTTGCCATTTAAGTGGGGCATGCTAATCCTTGGCAGGTAATTATCAGTCATCTGCCATTCCCACACTTGAGTTAATCTGTATTCTATAGTGAGTGACTACAATTGTAWCGTAATTTTTCAGCACAGCTAAAGTACTTTAGAAGACTATCCAACTAGTAGTAAGAAGGAAAATACATTCTGATCTCATTATCTAAAGATTCAAATGTTTTGGACAATGATTCATACATCATTTAGTTCAGCTTTGTTTCTCTTTATGGAAGCTTCTCAAGGTCTGAGGCACATGATTGCTAATACATCCATGCCTGAGGAACAGCAGATACTCACTTCATTCCTTCATTATTTTCAGGCTACTTGGCACACCTTTAACTTACTGTACACAACATTTCAATCCTGCACAAAAAGCYGTTCAGAACATGCCAACAGTAGATTTTATTAAAACAAGTACATGAGAAGTATAGAGTGTCTCAGAAAACTGCTCCTTTCATTATGATATAAAACACATGTTAGCTGGTTCTAAAAAACCTAATAGTGTTTTWGCCCTGTACCGAGAAGTCAGACAACTCAAACTAACAGGATTTGATGTAATTTAGAGTTTGTCTGCCCTGAGCCTCTTAGCACGAGATGCAGTTACACGACACTGGTAATACGGTGCTGCTCGGTGTTTCACACGGCACTCACTTAAGCATATCTGCTCACCTGATGTGTAATCAAGTGCCAGCTGCGTACAGATCAGTATTAACTGARGGAACTGAATAAGGTTTTAATCAAATCAGTGTATATGTGGACATAATCATTATTCATTTAAATTTAACACAAATTGATATTCTTAATATGCTTCCATGCAGCAATCAATACTGTCCCCTCTACAGATTAAAAGGAAAGAAAACATAATTAAGCAGATTTTTTAAATTGAAATAGGCCTACTCATCTTCACTGGATGACATCCACAGACTTTAACAGAGCTGAAATTCAGGCCTAAAAAAACAAAAGACAGGACAGTGAAGCGTTAAACAACTGGGTAGCACAGGCAGAACAACTAGGATATAATTACTTCATCCCGAAGTACAAGAGGGATATAACTTGTTGAGGAAATCAAACAAAGATGAGTTTCTGAACAGATGTACAACACAGACAATAGGTAACTGCTAGCATACTTAATTAAAGCCATGTGTGAAAAACATAACAGTCCAGATAAACTGCGAAAAAGAAAGGTCATTTCTGAACTGCAAAATGGATTTATTTTGATTAAGAAATACAAGAAGGTAATACAGAGAGCAGTGACCAGAGTTTCAGATCATACAGCAATAGAAAAGGAACTCATAAGCCCCTTAGGGACATAAGACTACCCACCCACACACAGCTTATATTTCAAGTCATCATTTTAAGGCCATGACTTGACCTCTGTTCACAGAGACATATTAAGGTCTTGGCACTGTATCAGATGTCTAGAATAGTGAAGTATCGTAAACAGATTTAGTGTATGGAATTTTGCACTGGCCAAAATTAATTGGCTAAGAGGTCAAATTACAGCTGTTAATATTTTGCAGTAGGAGCCAAAGCCCTCTGATTGCCCTGTAGTCTATTAACTGTTTCCAACATTGAGTTTTACATCTCTAGTTACTTTTTTGAAACTAGTCATTTTGAGGTTTTCAGAATGACAGCAAATATTAAAATGTAACTCCTTTCAGTCAACTACAGCAGTCACTGATAAAGACATGTCCTGAAAGAAAATGAAAGGAAGAAAGGTCCCCAGGTTATGAAACTAGCCTAGAATCCCAATTTAAGCTAAAGCTGTTYTCGCTGCACCACCAGCTTCCTACATGAGTTTAGGCAAGTCATTCAGGCGTTACTGGTGCACCCTCTGCTGGGACTTAGGGCCAACATCAAAGTCAGTCTCTTGGGACCAATTAGAAAATCCAAAACAGCTCTCTTTAGCAGTCCATTCTGATCCTGAAAATCTGGGTAAACATACAGACAGGTCAGCCTCTGCTTTGGCCCACCCTGCAGCTCGACCCTCTCTGAATCTTCCTTTTTCCCTTCCTTCTTCCTGAAAGTATAACGAAGTATGAAAGAATAGTTGCCCACAGAGCAGGTTCTAGGGTGGCTGTACTATTCCCACTATGCCTTAGAATCACTCTGGAGTAACAACAACCATATTTATGTGGTTGGCTACAGTTTGGGCCTAAGTTTAATACAGATGAAGGACGGACTTTGTGGCCAAACCTAGTTATCATGCAAAAGAATGGGGAAATACTTCCTGGCTCTAGTGAARTCAATGGCAGAAGTCCCATTAACATCAGGATTTTAGCTTACAGTACTATAGCCCTATCACCAGCTCCCACACAAAATATTTATATACTTTTGCTAGAGTTGAAGTACGTTTAAGTCAGATTCCAAAACTCAGACTTGGCTATGTAGCAGTGTCAACTGTAAATTTCATATCAACGAACCCCTAAACCTTGTGCCCAAACTTCATACCAGAGTAATGAATTGCTGGACCCACTTCAGTAACTGTATCTGTGCCTGGCTTGAGCCTATAATTAAAGTCAGAGATGCAGGTACTCAGGTTTATAGATCTTGAGTTGTGAGAATAAACAGAATTTTCTAATTGTTCATACATTCTAATTTGATTAGTGTTAGTCCAGAACCATAAAGTTTCTTGAAAAGTTCCCAGCAAAATTCCCAGGATGGCTCAGCTGACCTGTAAATCTTTTAATGTGTCAGGAAAGTATTTCATATACAAACACTTTAAAGATTCTGATGGGACACCTTGACTGCCCTATAAACAAACTTTAAATCAGCACCTTCTTCAAAGGTGAGCACTTCAAAGGTCTGTGGTGGTCTCTTGTAAGCTAGTATGTTTTATCTCTATAATTATATATACATATATTTATTAAAAACACACACCTTTTCTTTCTTTYGAGGATTTTGAAGTAAAGAAGCAGGGGCCAACTCCCCAAAGCTACTGAGCGAATCCTATCCTTTCCTATCAGCTTTGCCAAACACACAGACACCTTCTGAGGTCCTCAAAGCAGTTCCCTTGTAGTTTCTGATGATGATTAATACAGAACTAAGAAATGCTTTGCAGGAAAAAACACTACCAAATTTTACTCAAAAAATGYATCACAGAAGCATTTTTGGCCACATACACAACAGTACAAGCTGGGGGCTGACCTGCTGGAGAGCAGCTCTGCAGAGAAGGACCTGGGAGTGCTGGTGGAGGACAAGTTGACCATGAGCCAGCAATGTGCCCTTATGGCCAAGAAAGYCAATGGTCTCCTGGGGTGCCTTAGGAAGGGTGTTGCCAGCAGGTCAAGGGAGGTGATCCTGCCCCTCTACTCAGCCCTGGTGAGGCCTCATCTTGAGCACTGCATCCAGTTCTGGGCTCCCCAGTACAACAGAGACATGGAGCTACTGGAGAGAGTCCAGTGTAGGGCTACAAGGATGATCAGAGGGCTGGAGCACCTGCCCTCTGGGGAAYGGCTGGTAGAGCTGGGCCTCTTCAGCCTGGGGAAGAGAAGACTGAGGGGGGATCTTATCAACGTGTACAAGTACCTGAAGGGAGGGTGTCAAGGGGATGGGGACAAACTCTGTTCAGTTGTCCCGTTTGACAGGGCAAGAGGCAGTGGGCATAAACTGAAGCACAGGAAGTTCCGCCTGAACATGAGGGGGGAATTTCTTCCCTGTGAGAGTGACGGAGCACTGGAACAGGTTGCCCAGAGAGGTTGTGGAGTYTTCTTCTCTGGAGAGATTCAAGGCCCGCCTGGATGCAACTCTGTCTACCACGCTCTAGGGGACCCTGTTGAGCAGGGAGGTTGGACTAGATGATCTCCAGAGGTCCCTTCCAACCTTCCGGATTCTATGATTCAAAAAGCTGGAAATAAATATATCTTAAAATAAACCTAATCCTGGAAGTATAATTGTGTTGATTCCTTTTTCCAGATACTGAAGAAAGCACTAAACTGGAAGTGGCTAGAATTTCAGCCTCCACCTGCTACTTAGCACGCACAAACAACTTGAGCTCCCTTTACTTCCATCAGGGCATGACTACTTGCAGTTAAGAAACTGGGCTGCATTAAAAAGCAAATCAAGAACTATCCACCCCCAAACCTAATATTTGATACCTTTGTTATTTGAAAAACTAGTAGCAGYTATTCTTCCATGAAGCCATGGAGAAAGGAGACTACCGCAGCTTCATCAGCTACAACGTAGTATGTAGGCTGCATTAGGGTACCACTCCACTACCATTCAGCATTGTCTAACCTCCTTTTCACCCCCTATTTGGCATCACACAATCATCCCTTCACAGTTATACAGCAGCCACCTGGTAGTCATAGCATCACTTGCAGGGAAGAGCATAACTGGGAAAGTGCCTCCGTACTGCTAGCTGTCTTAAGTGCGAATGGATGAGAATGGATGTGTTCTTTGTGAAAGATAAGGCAGGCTTCTTCAGCTTCAAGTCCTGTCTTCCTATATGCTCTGTTTCTTTTCATCAGAAACCAGAAAGAAAGACTGCAAGATGAGGAGGAATACAGCCAACATTTGAAAATCAGCAGAAGTATCTCTGCTGATTTCAAAAGGCTCCTGAGCATACCGTTGCCATCTTTTTATCTCCATGTTCCAGTTTTCAAAGACCTTGTTTCCATACATATATTCATATTTTACTGTGCTGTGGAGATCATTACATTTATTCTCATGCTGTCTGGAAGTCTAGACTAAGCGAGGGTCTCACTGTGCAAATTCCATATGAACATAAACTTGCACTAGTTACACCAACTAGCCTTGGTGTGTCCTTCATCTGAGGAGGACTACTTTAAATGCATGACTGCATCGTTTTGCCTGTGCTCTGTAAGATGACAGTTGTAGAGGCCTCAGTTTTTCCTCAGTTCCTGACATTGAAGATGATGAGTGTGAAGGAAGTTAGATCCTAAATAAAGGATCCTTTAAAGACAGCAAGGCCTTTTGGTTCAAGCAATTTACAGAATTTTATCTGAATATCCTTATGTAACACTGTAGATAATGTACTGATGGGTGAGTTCAGACCAGTGGCATGCTCAAAGATTAAGGCACAAACTCAGTGAGAACCACAACTTCTCAATATTGGAGAAGGGGACAAAGGCAGCTTCTCTTGTCTTTGACACCACTGTTGATTAAAAGAAGGTTTCTTCCAAAGGCAAGAATGACATACACAGCCCCAACTTCTCGCTTGACGAGGCCAGAAGGTGGAGTTGTAATGTAGAGGGCCATTAAGGAATTCCAAAAAAGGTATGCACTCAACCATACAGTAGCTCTACTCTACTAAAAAGCTAYACTATGATTTTGTGATCATTTAAAGAAGGCATCCTGTTATATTCATGCCTTTTAGATGCTAACATAAAGCATCACTGCACAAGTCTGAAAGGCAAAAACAAACAGGGCACCTAAAGCCAGAAAGTGTCCTGGAAAAAAAATTTTAAAAAGGCAAGTAAAAACCCTAAATAATGAGAAGTAAATTCATTCTGCACTTATCTTCCCATTTCTTCTAAGTTGGAGCACTTTTAGTAACACCTGCAATGAACTGTTTAAGTTGTAGACACGCTTGTAAATGCTCATTAATAATGTGTAAAGGCAACATTATTTCTATGCAGACCACTGGGTAACCATGTATACGTATCTGCTGAAACACAGAGCCAAGTCAGTCAGCCAGAAAACTATGCACTGAATGGAAAATTTGAAACAAAATCATCCTGTGATTACCATCTCAGTGTCCCTTTAAGCCAAAATAAACATTTAACACCAGTCCATCAGCAGAGTTAGTAGGCGGATATATTTAAGCTGACTCCGTATATTGGCACCAGTCTAACTGGGGGTGGGATGTTAAACACGCCATCCTTTCCAAACAGGGCTGATTTCCCATCCCAGACAAATGAAAATGAAAGCACGTTACATCCCTGAGAAGCCCCAGAGCCCTGTGCTCACAAATGAAAACCGAGTCCTCAGTTAAGACTTGGCAGGAAAGTAACTCCCTGACATTCATCACAGACGATGCCTCTGGTGCAGTGACTATATCATTTACATTTATACTCTCAGTGCCCTGCTATCCTAGTGGCCTCACGACAGAGGTGGAAATCCTTRGGTCTATAATAATAATAACAAAAACAACACACATGCATCTAGAAGCTACTAAAATACATGGCAAAGACAGGATTAAATATAGTGGAAGGCAACTTCCAGAGCAAAACAAAGTCAATGCTCAGAATTTATTCACATAAAAGATGGGCTAAGACATTCAGTAAAAGTTTACTAGTTATTATAATGCTTAATTTACACAAAAGAAAATTCTGAAAAGAGYTATTGAAAACACAAGTGAACAGAATTTAAGGAATAACATCTTTTGAAGAAACATAGGCTTTTTTGAGACAGATAAAATTCCACCAACTTCCTCACAACATACTGTAACTGCAGTTTCAAGCAGGATCTAATCCTCAAGAAGTAAGACCAAAAATTCAGCACAAGATCAGCAGCTGAAGAGCAAACAAACATCTTCAAGGGAAAACAATGAAATACTGTTTGGAAATATGACTTTTGATATCACAAATTTAAGTCCCTGCACCAAGTACATTTTAGAAATTGAGGTGGTTTTTTTTTGTTTTTGTTTGTTTGTTTAAATAGCGGGGAGGTACAGTTACTGCCGTGCTGGGGAAATCAAAGCATATTGCCTGTCACATATCAGAACTTCAGGCACTATTATATAGGACTGCCACCRTGGCAGCTTTGGGACTGGGAAGGTAAAGTGAGAACACTTTAAGAGAACGCAGCATTTGCTTTTGAAAAATGGAATCAAAATAGAATGGAAGAGAAGATGAGATTGACCATAGTAAAAAGATATGGCAAAGAGACTCAAAGTACACAAATGCAAATCATAAGGTAATAAAATTAAGAAAAAATAAGATTTAAAAAAATTATCAGAGATAACTTAGCTGACAGAGTAATCTTAAYGAAAAAGCAGGCATACAAGTAAAATACATTTCCCATTAGAGTACATCACAGGTTCATCTTTTAARAAGGAACACCAGAAAACTGAAAGGGTCTGGCTTTATTCAGTGTGAAACTGGGTTTTGCTTGGGAGTTCTGCTGAGCTGGAGCTTAAAAAAGAAGAGTAAAATAAATCCTTCAGGAAAGTATATGAAAGAAGAAAGGTAATACTGTATTTGGGATAGACTCCAAATGAAGTGACATGAGCAAGCAGACGACCCAAACAAGCTAGTGAATATAGGACTCTCCTTCAAAAAATTTGAATTATATTTAGTTAAATAATATTCCTTAAATAGTACAGACTTCATTGTATACTGCTATCATGAAGAGATACTTAATACATTTTGGAATTTAATTTTATTTTGGACTCTGAGCATTTCAGTCTCAATTCATCAAAATTTAGCAAAGGTCAAAAAAGTAGTTTAAATAAAAGATAATATCGAATAAAGTATTAGAAACTGAGTTTTAAAAAACTGCTTGATGCAATCTGCCTAACTCAGACCTTTATCAGAAGTTTAGCAGTATTTTCAAGCTTCTTTATTGTCATATCTTCCAATTTGTTATTACACAGAGAGAATGCTATGATAAGAATCAACTTGAGCAGAAGAGTAGCAAACTGTTTCTTATTACAGAGTATTTCCTACACTTAAAATAGTTATTACAATACACATCACAGAACATTAAGTATCTTAGGCATCAAATCTCTATTATTCTCTAATGGAAATCATTGCAAATGATGAAAAAAATACTTTTAAGATTCATTTCAAAATGTGTGGGAGACAGTCTCTTCTTGTTTTTAAAGACAGATACCTAAGATAAGTCTGACATGTTAATGTGACCTAACCACTTACACTGCTTCTAACATTTAGCTCATATATATATATACATATAAAATATATATGTATATACACACACACACACACACGTATTTATATTCAACTAACTTGTCTTACATTTACATCTTTCTTTTATTTTTGTCACTCTTCTCAGATGACCTAAAGTACCAGCAGACTGAAAAATGGRTAGCAGTAAGATAAAATAAAGTCTTAAGGGCATCACAGTGAATTAATCTGTTTGTACTAAATTCACTGTTTGGCCACAGAATTCAGGCGTGCAAGCCAGGCGTTCCTTCACCAGCCAAAATTTCTACTGGGAAAGAAAACATTTTTGTAAAATRTACAAAGGTCCAGACATCAGTTTAAGTCTTCTTTACATTTATACTCTGTATATGCTTTACACGACCTAACGTAAAGCATACACAGAGAACAAAACTGAGCATTAGAAAAGAATGTTGCTTTCCATTAAAACAAGCTCAGCAGGGAATTACGCAGGTGCAAGAGCCTGAGAGAGGGAAAAAAATCTGTTAATATTTAACTCCCAAACAAATGCTGAGATTACTGCAGAAAGGCTTACAATTTATAACGCATTGAATCAAGCAGCTGGTGAAGCATTTAAAAGCCTGCAAGGTAAGATGGTCATTAGGACTATTTAAATTCTTTTGAAGGAATTTAGCAAAAGATGCCTAGGCTGCTTCAAACTAAACACTCAGAGGCTCTCACTGACAAGCCCTAATGGGATGGACAGGAGTGTTGCAGTGTTGATAAGAGGACCTTTAAAGCTGAAACTTGCTCAGGATAATTTTTGACAACCTAGATGACAGCTCTGAGGGGAGAATATATCTGAAGACGCAAGAGGTTTAGATCCCTATCACCCTTCTAAAGAACAGCAAACTGCAAGGTTGTGAACAAATCTGTCCAGAGATGCTCTGAGCTATAATGTAGTTTTACATGGATAGCAACTGATCTTTACAATGTGTGAGGGGAAGCAGACATTCCCTGTCAGCAGCAGCACTACTAGATTTTGAGGAAGGGAAACCTGTCTTACTGTTCCAAGAGATACTTATCAAGACGAGCTACTAGCACACGCTGCCCTTCTTTTAATCAGTGACAGATCTAGACACTCATAACTCAAATGCAGCTTTCCATCTGCTGTGCTATTTAACAGGTTTCAGATCGGAAACTTCAGCTTTATCTGATATTCAGTGCCCCAACCAAGGAAATAATTGATCATTCTAGAAGCTGCATATTTTCATTACTCAAAAATTAAGTGTTTGTCGTGTAGCTTATTAACAGGCAATGGGAAATTGCAATTATTTAATTAGTACTGTTGAGCAGTGTAAAACTAAGTTTTTCATTCCCTAAATTAGAAAGCAGATCAAAGAAGCAGCCTAATATAGCCCAATTCCTCGTGCTTTTGTCTCCTCTCACTGAAACGCAGCCTCCTCAGTTCCCATTTACACTGCTGACCTCCCCAAGCTCTGTACCCTCAAGCTCTGGCATGTCCTGCCTCCTTCTCCACTGCAACACCCTAACCTCTTTCCCAACTCATCTCCACAGTACCTTTGTATGTTTGGTCCAGTTTATCTCCATCTGGAAGAAGGAGCAACTCCACTGGCTGTGACTAGACCAGACCTATCCATGCACGTTGGCCAAGCAGTTCTTCCTCTTGGCAGCYGGGCAAACCGAACACAAGCGCAGCCTTCCAGCTACTGCGGGTCTGCGCCAACTCCATTCAAGGCTGCAGCTCCCGACCTGCTGGCGGTCCARGCTTGGTGCAACAGCACCTCTGAGACCATGTGCACTTGTTAATCAGTGGGGGCCAGTTTATACAGGGAAGAAGACACATACACAGGAGCAAGTGCTAGTTCATAATACTCTTTCCCTTAAGAAACCAAGATACACACAACAACATCATTACAGCAACTGTATTGTCAACTTGCAGTCCTCTTCTCGAAAGAGCATTACTCCCCAGCATGAGTTACAGAACTTTACTCATGTGTACCATACTACTTTCTTTCCTATCCCTTTGCACAACAGCTGGTGAGAAGAGGGGCAAAAAACAAAGAAGGCAAGGAAAATCCTCAGATCTCAGACATGAAGTCCTCAAGGCACATTCAGAATTTGACAGGAAGTTATACTCTGCTACTTTAACTCAAAATGCTACCAAAAAAATGGAGGAAAAAAATCATAAGAGGGAATTCAAATGGGAGTTCAAAAAACTCACTGTTTTCTACTCAACTTTAAAATATTAGGATAGAGGAAGATAAGARGAAGATACCAGAGGTTGCACCCAAATACCATATCTACAAACACCTGCACGTATTACCATCTGAAAAGATATTTTAAACAAGAAAAACCACATGATTTAATAACAGCATCTGTTTTATCCACAGAGGCAACAGTGCAAAGTTGCTGCTACTCTTGGTCAGCTAAAACCAGAAAGTCACTAAGGGGGGAATAAGAGGCAGAAGGGCCTRTTTACTAATGCTGTTAAGGAATGACACTGACTCATGCAATAAAAAGATCCAATTTCCACTAAATCATCTGTAACAAGAGTGCACTCACTGTGCTCCCTTCCCTCTGGCAGGAGGTGGCTTTCGGGGCTCACTGTCTCACGGACAACAACGGGGTCAGAAAAGCTTTTGGAAACAAAGGAGCAGAASGGAGCAGAGCTGCAGCGACCTCCTTTTGTTTCCTCACTTAACGACTCACCCTGGGGCTTCTGTTGGTGTGAGAATGGTAGTGTCCTTCACCATAGCACAAATTACTAAGTCAACAGGAACATAAGAATCTCTCAAGCAGGAATATTTAGATGTGCTAGGATTAATTATACCAACTTTCACCTGGATGGGCATCCTTACCATTGAGCTGAATGAAGCCGCACTCGCCAAGCTTGCTCAGACAAGCTTCAGTTTCAGTACTGAGCCTTAACRCGAGGGTTCAACAAGGACAGCATGAAAAGGTAACTATATATTTTGGTAGAGAACCTACACAGATGGCTAATAGCATAAACAGGAGTAAAGCACATAAATATGTAAAGGTACAAACTTAAAAAATGGCTCTTCCAATTTATACGTTAATATTTTAATGATGTTCCTTTAAATAATGCATCTTCTTTTGAACAAGCTATTATTTTATAAATAAGACTCTTTAAGCCAAAGGTAATTGAGCTACAGTGTTTCTATAGTGGGGTCCCCTCATCCTGAATCTCTTTTAACACCCATTGATTTCTGCCAGGCACTCATTGGAAGAATTAATTAATTTATGAACTTGTCATTACAAGTCATTGATTAAGATGTCCTTCCTTAAAGATTTAATTATGCCCAAAGATAAAAGATTTGCTAATTATTGTCTTTTATCTAATTGAAGCTTTGTATTACAAATAAAGTTCAAAGGTTTAAGACAGTTGCCCTTCCAACCATTTGGGCAAAGATGAGAATTTAATTAGAGGAGAGACTAGGTTCTCACTAGCATCTTCAGATGCATTCCAGGAGCCATTCTGCTAACAGAATTGATGACTCTTCAATGTGCAAAGACCCTAGAAAATCTTTTAACCTTTCTYGTCTTTCAAATGTTTTCACAGCATTACTCTGTTTTGGATCTATCATGCAATCTGATAGTCTGACTCAACTAGTGAAATATCTTAAATAAGAGATTAAAAACTTGCCTATTTCTTTTTTTCTAAGTTTGCATCTTCTTAGATACCGACAGTGGGGATGTCAATTCCTTATACTGTGGGTTTTCAGGTCATTAGAAAAAAAATAGCAGCAAAACCTCATTTATAAGAGTTATTTGATTAACAAATCGGAATGGCATCAGTGCCACACATCAGCACTTCTTAACAACAAACAATTCAGAAAAAAATTACACAAAGTTTTTGCATGTCATAAAACCAGCTCATGAGCTCATTGGTTCATTTCATAGTGGCACAAATCAAGAAAAAAACAGTAGGCATTGACACAGAATAGCAAATCCTAACATAAACAACTTGACTCCTAGTATGAGACTATATCTGCGTAAACCTGAAGCACAGGACTCTTTTTTGGTAGACATAGATGAGTCTAACACTACTGCATGCAAGTATCACTAGAAAGAACTGTACTTGCAAATCATAGCAAAGAAATCACGCTGTGTTCGTAATTATTAGGCTTTGCGCACAGGTGCAAGGATGCAGTTCTGAAGAGCTGGCCCACTGGGAAGCCTTTGTTTCCAAACAACATTTACTATCACTACAGTGAATAATATCACTACAGTGAATCCAAGGCTCATCCGGCCCAAAACTGGCACAGAAAGTCCTCCTATCCACGTGTGCAGACAAAGGCCTTGACAGTACCTGGAAATATAAACTATTCCAAGTAGGTATGTGGCCATAATAAATGCCTGTTCATCTGCTAGCTAATGGAATTCCTTGATATTTATACATATAATTAAAGCAAGTACAATCAATCTATCTGTATAAAATCAACATAGTTTTCAACATATTTGATTTATGACACAGCTTATAAAAATAGAATATTTAACCCTTCAGTGAGGCAGTATTTTCTTGTGTTTTACTTTTATCCCTCAAACATACGGGGCATGAAATAGAGAATGAGCTTTTCAAATGTCCTTTACAGAAAAAAATTGCCTGTCAGAATATTTCTGAATTTTGAGGGCAGGGAATTCAAGTTCCTGGTCCAAATTCCAGTAAATTTTGGGCAACTTCTCAGGAGGACTAACCCAGTAAATATCCAAGCACACAGTGAAGCTACCAARTGCTGAAGGAGTGAGAGAGAGAGAGACATTAATGAAATAACAAATCGGGATAAAAGATTCACAATTTTTGCGTGAGCACTGCCAAAATTTGGGGTCTTCATCTACAAAGAGCAAGGTATAGCATCATGGAGTCATTATGTTTTGTTAGATAACCAACGAGTTCTGTTCAACAGCGCACATCATACACCGATGGCCAGAGTAAATCAAGCAGCACTCTAAAGATGGCACAGACATCACAGAGCTGGAAATGTACTTTATTCTACTATTCAGTGAATCAACACCTAGTTTCTTGATTATAAACAGCCAGACACAGGAACTTTTTGCAGAAGAACTTCACCCATAGATACTAATGCCAGATTACCAAGACACTGACAAGATCCAAGATTTCTCTCCCCTATTCTACTATAACCTCAGATTCATACCCAGAAAGCTACTGTGCAAGTAGATAATTTGGCCTGACTTACACGCTACAAACCATTGCATGTTTGCAGCAGCACAACCAAACGCATACAACAGTCGTGAGACTAAATACCCCTTATATAGCTCATCCTCCTCTTTCTGCAAAATCTTCTCATTATCAGGTAATGCCACGTGGTTCCCAGCATTCAGAGTAGCACGCACAAGGAAGTGGCTAGGGTGCAGCTCACACACTAGAATTATGCGTCAGTTCTTMTTATTACTAACAGTAAAAACACACTTCTGAAGTATAGAGACTTACCAAAGTTAAATAAAACAGCCAATTCTTTTCTCCACTCATCTTACCATCATGTAATTCTACAACTTTATCTGCCTTCAATTTGCTCTAACTACTCCCAGAAGAAATGCATTCTTGCAAATGCTATGAAATAACCTTGCTTTGAACCTACACTTTTCCATAATTCAATCACATGCTGATGCTATCAGCATGATGGGACTAAACTACAATTCCAAATCTGTTAAAACAGTTTTGGTTCAAAACTTAAGAGTTTTGAACTAATGTGCAGCACTAGGATACTAGCTTCTATGTCCTTCAACTCATATCACCTTCAACAGGAATTCAGAGACCTTTTCACTTCAGATGCTTAATTCAAAACAAATTGGAATTTTTTTTTTGAACAATTTGCAGAATAACCACAGGTGGGCACACATTTCTCTGTTTCTCACAGTTACAGTATTGAGTTTTGCTTAAGCTATCTAACCAAAGACACCTTTCCAAAAGCTTTACAGTTTATCATTCTAGAAGAAACATTAATAACGGCACAGGTAAACCTATTCTGAGCTACTCGGTAAGATAAAATTTTTCCAGCTCAYTTTCATTTTCATCCAAGTGAATAAGAGATCAAGAGTCTTCTACACTGGTAAACCAAAGAAAATGAGCACTCTGTCAACGCATTTTGTATGCAAATCTTTCTATTTTTACTGCATGTAGAATACGRCTTGCGATCAAGTACTACATCCCAAAGGGAACCTTGCAGTGAGCGTGCTACAGAACCAACAAAACTCTGTACGCACTTCAAGCCTGTGCTTCATCTATTTCCAATCAAAAGAAAAACCTWAAAACATCTCTCAGTGTCTTTCTCCTCAAAACCTAACGAGGGGAGTCATCAGCTTCAAAACTGGAAGACAGACGAACAAAACTCAGTAGTTACACTAAAATAAAAGTACTTTACTTGCATGTTTACTTTACATGCACGTTAGAAAACATGCATGCATTTAGCATGCTCCAAAGTACTATGTGAGGAGAATCCTCCCTCCACCCTAAGATGTTCCAGAGCATACACTTCAGAATCAAGAACATCAGTAAAACTGGATTCATGCACTGGTCATTTCCTTAGTTCTTCATTTATGAGCAATGAAGAGAAAATTGACAATACAAAAGAAAGTGAGCTTTCCTCCCCTTTTCTAAATGCTGATTAAATATTAATATTTTCTTTAAATGAAACAGTGGATTAGCAGRAGAGAGAAATAAAAGCACTTGCTAAGACCTGAAAAAATCCATGGCAATTTACTGTAAAGCATTTGTCTTTGTACAAGAGAGAACTCATGAGACAGCGATTTGTATGTGCTTCCCTAGAAACATACCGCACTGAGCTAGGCAAGTACAGTAATCTTTCCTTAAACACTACCTCATACTTAAAAGGGATTCCTTTAAGTTCATTGCAGTTCTTTTTCTGCTTTGACAAACACTCACAGTGCAACTGAACCTCACCGTGGGTAAGGCTCATTAGCGCCGCTGCTAACAAAGCAGGCTACCTCAGTGACCTTACGTACAGAGGCACTTCAAACTGATTTTCGGAATCTGCTCATCGGGTAACTGATTTCAAGTTATCTGCAGCCAATCAGACAAAAGTATTAACAGCAAAATGTTGCAATAACTGTGCATAGCTAAGCAGCAGAATTAGAACAGCTCAYAATAAGGTAGAAAAAAATTCACAAAGGGATAATTCCAGTCAATGGCTCCATTTTTTCTTTAAAAATTGATCTTGCTGAATGAATGATACAGCTCTCCAGCAGATAAGTGGGGCAGTTACCAGAAACTAATGAATTATTGCTAYGAGCACCATTGAGAAACCTTTTTCTAACGCTTCCTCTGAGGTCAGCAGACATTCTGCCCCTTGTTTCTGTGGTATCAGAATGTGATCTTCCATGTACAAACACTAACAGATTCTGTGTATTACTCTCAACCAGTATGAAATTGAACAGGTTACCTAAAAGTCATCCTCAATTTTTATTAGTTGATGACCTGATTTTAAAGAATGAATTAACCAAATACCTCTAAATCACAATGAGCAAGTCAGCACCACCTCAAACACAAAATGACATTTAATCAAATTTGTTGGTGCAGTATGATCTCATCTACAATAAACCGTGGCACAGTTTTACATGCGCTCATCTCCTTATATACTTACCTGAAAGGGATCATATCACCTGTACAGGAAAGAATAAACAAGGCATAGCTTCACTGCAGTCTGATCTTGTTTCTGTAAGGTTTCACCCAAACTGAACACTTACGCTTGAGACAAGTTTTTGTCTGGCCTGCTGTATAGTGTCTAATTTGAAATTCCCTAGAACAGTCCAGACCCAAACACTCTCAAACTTCAGATTATAGGCTTAAGTTTCTGCTTAGCTACATTTTTTTCCCTTTAGATTAAAAATTGGGAAGGATACACAACTAAATGCAAGTGTTTTTCAACTTTGATTTTTTTTAATGCTGCCTTACACTGTGATTTAGTAAACAGTTTGTCATGGACCACAAGCTTAGAAACTGGTCACTGCCCTACAGGTTCTCAACTCAACAGGAAGTGAAAGAGTAAAGCAAAGCATCCTCATGCTGGAGAGAAGTTTGCATCTTGTCAGATTTTTATGTGGTTTATTTATTTTCATAAGCAAGCTACAGTATCTCAGTACCTCCTAATATTATTTATTGGCATTTCTATGGAGCTCATAATCACAGTATCCAAGTGCCGCACACCATTTACGATACACCATTTATCTCTAGAGGATAGCGCTCTCCTTCCTGCTTTGAAGAGGGTTTCTTACAGAGATAAGGTGCAGATGATTAATGCCTTCTAAACTTGGCATCCTTGTGACACGGCTGTTAGGGGAAATGCAAGTCTTGAGCCATACTCTAAAGCAGAGAAACTGGGCTCAGCTTGAGTTTTGGACTGCACCTTCTCCAAATAAAGTACAGGTCATTTAAAAAAAAAAAAAAAAAGAAAAAAAAAGAAAGGTGGGGGGGAAGAAAAAGAACAAAAAGAGAAAAAGAGAAAGAGAACAGGAAATTGCATAGAATAATCAGCAACTGCAGTTTTTCTTAGCTGAAGAGCTAGACACAACAAAGCATCTTGTTTAAAGGAATGCAGCCCTAAGCCACGTCTCCATCTGGTCAGTTATCTGAACACTGAATATACACGCATTCCCCATGTTAGGTAGACTCTRCTACACTGGGTCTTCATTCAAGCATGTCTCAGAGTCTGACAGTATTCCAGGGACCACTTCGCAGTCTTTCCGAGACTGTCAGGATGTTTCTTAAGAGGCCAAGAGACTGAAAATGAAGCATCTTTCATACTGATTGACCTTAAGCAGCAGTTTTTCCGCCTGCCATGAGCTAGCATTTCCAGAGAGAGTATTCTGAACTGGTTTGCCCTGATGAATGAATTCAGTTTCTTCAGTTCCAAGATGAACCAGAATTTGTCCTTTTATATAAAATATGCAGTAAAAATTTAATCATCTGATAAACAGCAAGGCTTTGACAATAACTTTACTCTTCTAGAATATTATTTTTAAGTTTAAAGTAACCAGGATCAGTGTCATCAAAAGAAGAGATCATTTAAAAGGATAAAAGGATGAGGTCTCCCATAGCTCAGAAATATTTTGTTAAAAGTGACAGGTTTCATTTTCTGAAAGAAATAGGAAGAGTTCAACAGAAGAGATAATGAGCATAAACAATATATTTTGGTCCCTATGAAAAAGTTCTTTAATCCTAATTCATACTCTTAATGATATTATTGATTCTTAGACTTCCCCCCTCAAGGTAAGACTAAAGAAAGATCAAAAAAGAAAAATAGCAGTAAGGGGTAACGTATATTTTAAGCTTTTTGGCTTTCCTTGGTTACATATTTTCAGTGTCTGACAATCTTAAGCAGAACTGGAATACAACTAAAAAACAGGCATTTCCTCACTAGAGGAGCTACCAATAAAATTCTATGAACATTTGTTTCACCGATTAAATTAATTTGCATGGACTTTGCTGACACAAATTTCAAACTTTTCCATGATCAACATTCTGAAGCAATGGTCACTGCTAAGAGATGTAACTCAGGAATATAAAATTTATTTATTTTAAATCCCTAAATAGCTCTGAAAGACTCATTCTAAACTGGCAATTCTAGAAGCTTAACATAATTTATCTTCTGGAAGTCTCACCACAGGTGTATTCCAAGTGAGGTTGGGTCAGACAGACAGATAAATGGTATTTCCACAAGATGAGTCATTTACTAGTCGTCATATACTTCCCTGTCCACATCTTTTAGTCTGCTACAAACAGTAGCATTTTTTTGAAATGATGGATGTAGAAAACCCAAATGACTGGTTACAGAAGAGCTGAATTATCAGATAACTGTGGAGCACTTCAAAAAGTCTCACTAATTAATCCTTCAGGTGCCAGAACGGGAATAAAGCTCTTCTGACAAATTATTCCCATGATAGTGAATGTGGGGGTCCTTCAGCCCCAGGGTAACCATTCTTTATGCTTCTTATTTTTAGAAAGTAATGCTCAGTTTGGAGTATTTTACATTTTAGCATTTCCAAGAGGAAAATAAGAAATAGTAAATAACAATGTTACTCCCCAAAACTCATCATCTCTTCGCAGCCTAGTAAATTTAAAGTCAGAAGTGCCATAAAGATACAACTTGCTCAAATTTTAATACGTTTGTCCCTCCAAAATTCCCATATGTAGAGCCAAAGGGCAGTGCTGATGCAGCTTTTTACAGAGAGGAATCTAGTGATTAGGGTAGTCTAGTGCTTGGCCCAGCACCTAACAGTCAGTCTGCCACAGAACAGAGTCCCATTTGCTGGACAATCTCCTACACAGAAAGCCAAGGTCAAGCTTCATTTCTGAACCCAGTATTTTTATTCAAATTAAGTACATGATTAGGAAAGAATGGAATAGATCTGAATGCAATCTTCTAACCAGATGTTTAAGCAACTCTGCTTAAGCTACTGAAGTTAGATTGGTATGGCACTGAGAGGACAGCAGAATCCATGCAGTATTTCTGACTAGCAACTTATTTCCATAGCAGAGAGATTTGCAGAGAAAACCACCTGGGGAAAGAATGAAAAGGCAAAGAAGATATATATGTCGAGAGGTATAAATAGAGGTACAGAATAAATCAGGTCATGTTATTCAGRAATCATTGCAAGAAACAATGAACATCCATGTTTACAGTATTATGCATCATTTCACTCGCACATAGTCCAGAGAAAACATCTACAAAACCAAAAAAGGTGCATCAGAGGGCAGCAAAAATAATTCAGACTTTTAGGAAAGATGTTTGTGAAGAAAGATTAGCTAAGGCTGGCCTCTACACCTCAAGAGATAGACGACTAGAAAAGGAGGAGAGGGATTCATATTCTCAGAGATGAGAGGGGGAAGCAATGGACTGATGCAACTCATTCCGAGTCGCTGTTTCAAAAACAAAGGGCCATCAGCTGAAGCCAGGGAGAGCAATAACATACAAACAGTTCAGTTACATTTCATATAATGTGTCAGTATAGAACAAGAAGCCAAAGTCAGCAACAGAAGCAAGTAGCATAAATCAGATCAAGAAACAAATGAACACACAACACCTGATCTTCTTGCTTATGCCAGCATAAGGCA
>NW_028186357.1:3244508-3262154 GCF_003343005.1 Rhea americana | reverse complement strand
TTTGAGGGTCTTTGGGGGTGGGAGAAGAGAGAGAAAATAGGATTGAAGAACAAGAATATTGGCAATTAGATTAGATACCCCAGCAAAGGATGAGGTCCTGTGGGCTCCTCTGATGTTAATCAGACACAGATGCTAGTTGAGTGCTATTTCCTTCACATGACAGAGGTTCCCAGAAGTATTCTACCAGATCCAGTGCTGGAGTTAACTGGAGACTTCATTTTTTGGTGCTGAGTCTAGAGGCAGAAATAGTGGTACTTACATGCAATACTGTAAATTGAGTTCTCAAGTGAAAGCTATTCCAGATAATATATTCTAAACCASAAAGACTTGCAGGAGTACACAGGAAAAACATAGGACATAATGGTGATTTTTTTTTTGTCCTATTGCAGTTGCATTGTTAAAATGCATTGAGTTTTGCTGTTATTAGTACTAAAGCTCATACCCATGTGAAAGCTCCTCATTACAGAGGGAAGCACATGGAACAGCAATCTCTATTGGCATTCCTGCTACGCAACACTAGTCGGAGCTCACAAGAACACTTTTACAAAGCTTGACACAATGCTTTGCAAGTAGTACATTTTTATCATCTCATACTGAGGTGRGACAAGCAGGGAGAAGGTAGCTTCAGCCATTTTAATACATTTTATATGATTCCTGATATTGCATAGTAGTTTCACTAGGAAGAGCTTTTCCTTATCACAAATTATCTTAAGATTTACATGTTCTGTTGGCTGAAAGACACTTTTCACTTTGATAATAAAAAGCATAGTAATTTCCAAACGATCAAGAGATCATTGTAAAGATGCTACATGGTGTGCAAGGACATTGCAAGTAATCTTTTCCAAGCACTGAAAAAAATGATAGTCAAAACAATAAACCTCTTAACACTTCCTCCTCTGTATTTTTCTTCATTTAGGATAATCATTTAGGATAATAACAACACCGAGCACTCAGACAGCATTTGACATTTAAAGCACAATATAAATATTAACTAATTGATGTTCTAGAGCAGTCCTTTAGACTGGTGTATGAATTCGCTGAGAACACATGAAATATCCTTTGAACAGTGCACTAACATGACCACTTCTTAAAGTGGTTCTCAAGCACTAGAAGACAGGTATACTGTATAATAACAGATTACGTCAGTAACAGTTTGGTAAATCCTTTCTTAAACATTTCAAACCACACTATTTCAAGATAGAATACCCGAAACATTAGTTCTTAGAGACACAGTTCAAGACACACTTGAAAAACAAGAGGTATTGTATCTCCTGGAGCACAACATTTTACTCCAAACAAGTTTATTCCAGACATTTCAAAGCTTGGCTCAAGGCCAGATGCAAGTTCTATTTACCTTAATATAGCTTATTTTGGAGAAGAATTCACAACAGTATGTGCCACTTTCTAAATCTAAATCAAGAAAAAAACACTATTATTAAGATCTATTGTAATATGGGCTTCTGGAGGTCACAGTATAATCTCTGTTCACTCTTGCTGAAAAAGATACCACCATCAGCAGAATTCAAGCATTGCTATTGTTTCTATATAATGACTGTGTGATTTATCATGACCAGTAATGCCTTCTTGACACTTGTCAATCAAAATCTTCTCCAGACAGATCCAAAAAGAAAAAAAGAAGCAGTTTGACAGTTAAGAGTTATGGTTCTTAGAATTATCAAAAAAAATGGAGTTTTAATTAAAGGAAAATAAATCATATTTTAAGAGTTAATTTTCATATTTTGTAAATGCTGCAAGTTATAGCAAAATCATTGAAAATTGTTTCCCCTCTTGTAGGGCCTGATTAATTGTAATGCCAAAAAAAATGAGATCTGCCAATTTAGTAGCCTATTAATCCAGTATAATCCCCACCTCTCAAAGAATGCCTTCAAAAATTGCAGCTACATCAATCTGTTCAAGCAGTGAATACTTTAATATTTATTACAAGAGCATCTTRCATTATAGAAACATTACCATCCAATGAAGCTTTAATTTTTGTATCTGAGTAGTTAGACATCTCTGATCGGGTCAAAGTTAGCTGGTAATCTAACACTCTTGCATATATTCAATAGGTCACTAAAGGTTAGTATTTCAGGCATGACATAAGAAACACTGGCAAGATCCACAAGTAAAAAGTAAGGCTTAAAATAAAGCAAAGCCACCATCCATTCTCATACTGTTCCCCAACAGTGCTATGACAGCTGCAAATAGTGTGTTAACACACAGCTTGTARTATGTGCCACACTTACAGAAAGGTTTTCTTAGAATCTGCTTGTAAATTGAGGCAGAGGTATGTTTTGTGAACAGGACAACAAAAGCACTGTGATTTAATGAGATGATGGGCACTGTTATGACTATGTGAAAAAGAAGCTACTGCACAATACATGCAAAATACAGGTTCCCAAGATCCTTTGTACTGTTACAAAGCCTTTGATTTGCAAATATCTTGTCCACCAAACATTTAAGAATGAACTCCTTGTCAATGGACCTGTACATTTTCTCACTACATTAGAGTAAACCAGTGGGAAACATGTTTGAAAATAGCAGAAATGCACCAGAGCAAAGCCAGCACAATCTATCAAAAAGAGATTTTGTATCTTCATCAATCCATTTAACCTGATAGAGATCTGAATTTATTTATCTCACAGAACGATTGGGGTTAGAAGGGACCTCCAGAGATCATCTAGTTCAACCCCCAACAGAATAATGCTGGTGTTAGACTCTAACAGATTCATACCCTTTCAGAGGCACAAATTTGGACCCAATCAAAAACTTCTGAAGTTCAGGGATGTCTTGGAATTTGAGTGGAGCCTGATTCTCCCTAACAAAACCTTGTATAGCTACTGTATGTATTACTCATTGTACAGCTATCACAGAGTAGGATACTTCATCCCACTCAACAGGACTGAGAAATCTAGTGATGAAATTGCATAAATTTCATATAAAAAGAGACTTCTTAATATACCTCGCTTTTCATTTTAGGATTAATAGTAACTGRTATTAATTTACACACTAGTAGTGAAAAATGGTCTTATATTGATTGTCAGTATAATTGCAATATAATCAAACTCAAGCATAAAGTAGTTCAGTGTCCAAAGATTTACATCCACATTATCAACCCTTTTCACTATCACAAACTACAAAAACCTGAGAGCAACMGTGATGAAAGAAACATTCTTTTTTATATAAGTGATACTAAAAACATACAGAAATCAGTAGAAAAATATAACTACTTTAAACCAGGCTGTAGAATTTTATGGCAAGGATATAATTTTCTGCTAAGTTTTATAGACATGCCCAGAAATAAAACACCAGGCCTCTATTGAATTTTATAGGGCTTTTCTGTAAGAATTACAAACAGTGGTATTCAACAATACTTGTGGATCAGTTTGCCAGCAGCCCTGAAGCTGAAACTAGATTACATAAACCAGGCATTGAATAATTTGGGATAATGAACAAATTCATAAAAAGTCAGCGGCTGTTTGTCAGTAATCTGCAAACAGACAAAGTGGTAAATTCATTGAATAAAAACCCTGGCTGTGAATAGTTCAGTCAGCTTTACTGCTCTGCCTTTAAGGGATTGCCTGAAGGGCTTATAACTCCAAAGCTTTCTTGCCAGGTAATTTGTGCAGCATTTCTAAGCAACAGTTAAATTAAAAAACCCTTATGGGAAAACCCAATGAATTTAATAAAGATGAAATCAATACAGTTCTACAGAAATGACTTTAAAACCTTCAGTTAGATCCTCTCCCCCAATCTCAGCCTCTTTACACTGCACAGCAGAGTTGAAGCAGCAAAAGGGAATCCTGAAACAGTGATTCTGACTACAGAAAAATCAAGGGAAAGCACTTCTCAAGACTCTAGTAAGCCTTCTTTCGCACCTAGCAGAAGAGGACAGCATCAAACTGAGGAGTGAGGTAGCTCTTGGAACAATCCAAGGATGTCGATATAGCTTAACTAGGAGCCAAATTATGCCAAGAACATCTGTAGCAGTCTAGGATAAAGTACTTCCCAGTTCAGGATTTGAGACAGTGTCCTTTCCTCTGGACCAGTCAAGCAACCCATATATGGGAACTACTGGACCACAATTGCTTTAGCATTTCTACAGAAAAGCTGGCCTTCCTTGCTAAATTCTGTGAAATACTTCTACTTGCTATTCCATCATGCTTACTCCTCCTTCCCTTAAAAGGAAGTTAAATAAACAGAAGGAAGTCAATGATACAGAGAGTAGGTCAAATTCTACTCTTTCCCAAATGAATAAACATGTCCAAAAAATCCCAGGTGAGAACCATATAAAGAAAGGTGTGACATAAGCTGAAACCACAGGCTGCGCAGCCAACCTTAATATAGCATCATGACTATAGGGAGATCCTTACAAAATTAACTCTAGGAACAAAAAGTTCATGATAAAGGTGTAGAGAGCRGTGAGAATATGTAACAGTGGTAGTACATTTTACCCTACTTAGCAATGTTAGCATTCAGAATAGACAGTATTTTTCTCTCACATTCAGTTTTCACAGACCTGAAAGAATATAAATCAGTCCAACAGATGGAATGACTGTGCTGTATCTAAGACTCCCCGGTTTTAACTATAACTAGGCCTTCCTATCCTTCCAGCACACTAGGTGGAAAAAGGTATAGAAGTCTGCAAGATACCAGAYTAGCACAGAAGCTAGAACAGCACCTTAGATGAACGACTAGCAGACAAGATCAGAAGATTCCACGTCCAAACAGTTCTTTAACTTCAAGGGAAAAAGAAACCAAGTCTCTTCCCCTTAGCTTTTACCCTTCCTTCTGATTAGCCATCTCAATCAGCTCTGGTATCTAAGTTTCTCTAAAAGATGATGACTAAGGGAATAAAAAGTAGCTGAAATCACAGCTCTATGATTAGACCTGCTCAGATTTGGTAGCTTGGTTTAGTCCTGAATACATTCATTAAGGTGCACCACTATGATAAACACACATATCACTAACTACAATACTAGATTTTAAGTGCAACYTGAGTGTCTCCAGTGCCCTTTAAAGTAGTGCAGTACCACAGCCAAATCAAATTTAATTAAAACTGAGTTCAATTTAGCTTATGTTTACAGTTAAAAACTAAACAAAACCCAAACTTCACAGCCATTAAACAACTTATTTCAAATACTCCTATTAAGCCTGAGGAAAATCTGCACACTTGTTTTGATAAACAATTATCTATTTACCTTTTTGCCCATCCATGCTTGAATGTCATCTTATTCTTTGTTTAGTTGAGTAGAAAAATGCATACACATTCCTTTTCATTACTTAAGGGATGCATGAGCATTTTTCCACTCAATGCTCAAAGAATTGGACAAATAAATCCCACTGGTAATTACAACATGTAATCTTATCTGAAGTTCAATCTGTTGCACTAAAAATTTCCCTTGCGACATATAAAAGGGTAGAGAGCTATAATAGAAGATTTCTGGAGTCTGTTCTCCTGTCCTACATCACTGAAGCCAAGAGCAACAGGACTGGTTCTCAGAGAATTGCCTTAAGCCTCTGAGTATAAAGCTTTGTCTTCTAAAGGAGTGCACGAAAACTGACTGTTGTCCTTCTGCCCTTTTGAAATCCCTAGCCTGCATTCCTATTTATGGGAAGGATTATTTCTATTTTATACAGTGATAGTACTTAGAGGCCCCAGAGATTAGGGCCCCATTGTATTAGGCACTGGGCAAGCACACAGCAGAAGGCCTGTGCTCTGGAAAACAGGCAGAGCAGACCAAGTAGGAAGAGAAGTAGAGACACAAGGAAGCGAAGCAGTTTGTTCAAAATCACACAACRCATCATTAATAGGCCAAGATCTTCTGATTCACTGCAAGTTTRAAAAACTAAAAATCTCCAAAGTGAGCTGAATTCTTATCATGGAAAGATGATATTGTCTGTTTAAAGTTTGTATATGCCCCTCAGCTGGCTACAAAAGTGTAATACAYTGAATATTGTTAGAGACAAGATACTGGTCTAGAAGACCTCACAGCTTTGGTTCATTGTGGAATTGTTACTATTCCAATTAGCTTTTGAAAAGAGGCCTGAAGACAGGATCCAGGCACYCACTGAATAACTTCTGCATGCATTAGCACATAGTACACATAGTACCTTCACTTTTTCCCCACTATACCACAYACAACTCTCTTAATGCATTACTATATTAATACTCATTAGTACTGACAACTGATAGTTATATATAAATACTGAATCACCATTTTCTGGAAGGGAAACATGCAACTGCTCAAAAAACAAGAACACAACCCTTAAAATTATTATGCTGCCATCGATCTGAATAAAAGAACTGAGCTGTTGTACAGAAAYGAGACCAAGATTTAGGCCCCCTACTACTATATGCCTTGACTTCTCTTCAAGAGATGGCTACTCTTCCACTGACTTTGCTAAGCATGGCATCAAATCCCACAGAAAACAGGAAATTTGTTTCAAGTTGTAAACTACGTTGGCTAGCCCCAAACAAGCGCAGTTCTCCAAAACTTGAGCAGGAAAAAGCTACAGACAGCAGCAGTCATATTAATGTGTCAATCACTCCAGTTTTACCTCAAAAGATATGTAAGTTCAGAGTGACAGAGTGGTGCAGAAACTGTACTAGACTGGCTACAATCTGTAGTCCTGGTTGGCTCTTTTTAAACACTATTCAGTCTCAGCTGGGATTAAAAAGGCTGCACAGAAAAGTCCAAGCTTGCTTGATGCCAAAAATAAAGTGTTTAATTCTTTTAACTGGACATTCATAAATACTTAATTTTCATTAAGTATGCTTTTTTAAAAACCTAGTACATAGTTAGAGTTGTTAAAATAGCTATGCTTTAATRCGATGTTTTTACTTAACAAATAACTAGACCAGAAATACAGGTACATCATTATGGCACAACCAGCTGATTAATTCCAAACTAAAAGGTATGTAGAGTTTTGACCAAAGATGAGCATTAATCAGGTGTCATTCATGAAGCAGCAAGCATCCTAAAATGTCCCCCCCTTTTTTTTAAGGCCAGATTAAAGCACTTCACCCAACTGCAAGTACCACTGTATGATTTAGTTGGTGCCTCAAAATTTTAAGATTTCCAGTAAGAAACGTTCAGAACATTCTTCAGCAAGCATTGATTTTCCTTAGAATCAGGCATCTGTTCCACCATGTTATCAGGGAAGGAGTAATGTGCACTGAGTGCAACAGAGGTGCAGTGGTAGTCGTGTCACGAAGTTCATCAGGACTAAATGTACTCTAAAATAAGAGAGGGCAAGGTATAGAAATTCCCTTTAGAAATTAATTTGAAAGAGGAAAAAAAAAGAGATCAGGGTGGACTGCATGTACACGCATTTAAAGAGATCATAACAGGGAACTGACTGACTGTTGGCACATGCCCAGCATGCAGAGGCCAAATTACAGCCTCACCTGCTTGCTTACTTTTTCCAGGCATGGAATTCAGTCTCATGGGGTCATCTCACTTTCTCATGGCGACATCTCACTTTCTCATGGCGACATCTCACTTTCTCATGACTCCCGTTATGGCAGCCTTCCTTGACCAACAAGCATTTCTTTAAATATCATCTCTAACAAATCAGTGGCACCACTAAAGCCAAATTTGGCACGCTTCTCAGCTGTCACAGATAATGACTGCTGCATCACTTTTTGCAGGGAGGGAGGGAGGGAGGAAGGAAAAACCTACAAGAACAGTCTCACATCATTGTTCAGTGTACAGCATCATACTTCTAAATAACCTAAGCTACCTACATTTCAGCTGGCACTCTGGACAGTCAGCTAAGTCCATCTCAGAATCAAAACCTAAGATGTGATTCTAGCACTCTGCCCAGTATCTTGAGAGGACAGAGCAAAAGCAGCCTTTGAGGCCAGTTCTCTTCTCCTGCACAGTCAGAATTACATCCAGTGAAGTCACCACAGTTGAATCAGCATAAGATCAGCAACTGAAGTGAAAATCAGGATCCCTGGATTAAGAGATGGGAGCAGATGAAAATAAAATATAAGAATAGTGGTTCCTCAGCATGAAGAGACACAAAAGCTTACTTCTTAAAGAAAATGATTTCCATCTGATACAACTTAAAACTACATTTGACATTTTTAAACAATGTTAGTTCCAATGAAGGGCTGTATCCTAGTTGCCCAACATCCTACCTGCACAGTTAGCCTGCTGAAACCAAAACTTCACTTACACCCAATCAGTTCAGTCTGTCCCAGAAGTGTAATTTTATTGAAATCTGGACATGAGGAAGAAAGTTCCTCTCTGAAACCTTTTCAATATTTGCTTGGCAACCAATACTGGCATTTYTTTAAAAGGACTGTAGGTCTAGAACCAAAACTATTTATTATATTGACACAAACATTTGAGTAGAGTTTGTTCAGTATAGACCCTTGGGCTACGCAAGCTGAAAAGGCTCACATTCAGATGTCAGAGAGTAGGAAGTAGCTTTGACAAATGCTGTCAAACAACAGACTCACACCACAGCAGAGATTATTTCTTTGATTGAGAGAATTACAGCCTGAAATCCAGCAAGTATCAGCACTCTGCACCATAACTTACAAATCACGAGAACAGTTTAACATCTGATTGCTACTGAACTTATCTTCTCATAAGAGCTGCTGTAAATAGGAAAGCTGGGAAGAGCTTCAAATTTTCATTCACATGCAATTTCAGCAGACAAGGTGAGTTTTGTTTTGGTTTTAATACTTAAAATATTTATTGGGTCTAACACAAGACTAGGAAAAAGCTGCCTCAAATATAGGGTGTAACACAGATTTAGAACAATTGCTTAGAAGACTGGAGACCTGCCTCAAATATGGCAGAACTGAACTTGGATACTGCACAACATCTAGAAAGGATATTACAATATAAGGACAGACACCACCTTCGGGTGCTACAGTTTCCTGTTTCATGAATAAGTTCTCCTTAGTTCAGGGGCGCTACTGCAATGTATTATCCTATGACCTGTTCAGGCACTCTGATGATTACTACCTCTTGGAATGCCAATTTCTAAAGGAGACAAGATTGTCCCAAAAGAACAAAAGCCTACCCAGAAAGCAGTTGTGAAACTTATAGTCAAGAAGTAGTATTACTGCTTGCTCAAAATAGAGTAAGATGTACAGAGTTGGAGGGGAAAGGCTAGGTTAGACTGACAGAACAGTGCCTTTAACACATTGCACTTGGCAATAGCTGCTGCCCTCGCATCACAGATCACTGTGCTGTTGATTGTGCATCAAAGAGTCAATTTGAAAAAAAAAAAAAAAAAAAAAACAACACACAGGAACCCAGGGACCACAATCAATGGTGTAATGCAAGTAGTGTTTACAGAACAAGTACCCTTGTTCATATGTCGGTTACTTGGAAACCATGTGCCAATCRGTATTTTTAAATTTAAATTAGAAAAACATAGAAAAATTTCCACCACATGGAAGATGTCATATAGCATATCACTGCAGCTTCTGGTTCCATTCTAGAAGTGTCAGAGTCATTTACATTTGCTTGAGAGCTTCCAGTTCCAAGAGCACTATGTAAGTTCATCACAGGGATACTGTTCTGACATCACTTCAGTGCATGTTTAGCACCATCATTCTGGTGGTATTTTTTTTAGCCTTCTAGCTGTAGAATGATCAAACTGAATAACGCACTTTGCTAGTARACTGACACGGAGCTAAAGAAGGTGACCAAAGCATTTAAAGCTTCACTGAGTTACAGTGTCATATGCAGGAAGAATGCGACTAGTGAGATTGCAATAGAACAACTCAATCCAGTGTAAATCCTTACTTCTTTCAGGAACTTCTACACTGACCACATATCACCTCTAAAAGCTTTCTGATTTACTCCCAGATTTATTTCTGCTTTTGAAGACAACTACACAATCCTGAGATGTCTACAGAGAAGGATTAAAATAACACAAAATTAACTCCAGTACAAAAGAAATAGGCTCCAGCTGTGCCAATTGATGATTTATAATATAAAAAAAAAATCAAACAATTTTCACACTGGATAGAAAGTTTGTAACAACTTGAGTTCTGTAATGGACATGAATCCCACAACATGTGCACCTCTACCACAAACTCCCTTCCTGTTAGCTTGCAGATAATCAAGTCTAGGAGTCATTGATAGCTGCATTTTCCTGCTAAGCACAAGTGGCAGGCAGCATCATCTATAAACCTAACTGTTTTTCAGAAACATTAGCAATATAGATAAATTAAAAAATCACCTTTGTTTCTTTTTAAAACCAGGTGATCTAATTTTCTTCTCCAAAATCACAAATTCTAAATTAAAACATAACCTGTCTAGACCTCCACACAAGTTCTACTATAATTACTTTCCTCATCGTTGTTCTACAAGCAACAGTTCCACTAGCTCTCACAATCAGCTCTGCAAATTTTCTTTATAATAAAAAATAAATAAAAAAGCCTTCAGGAGAAACTCCTAATAGCAAAATTGCTCAAAGCAGTCTTTCCCTATTAAATGAGCAGGTGATGTGAGTGATGGAGAGCTCTCATGATATATAATTGTGTGTGCACACTCATAGTGTTTTCAGACTTTGGTTTACAAACACTGACTTTTTATGTTGTTTTGAATTCCTAATTCCAGTCCAAATTGAGATGAAGAAATAACATGAGACTATCTGAATAGAGGTTACATTTCTGGACTATARTTTAATTTGGACTTTCAGAGACAACCCAGAACATTTAAGTAATAGGGAATATAGCTCTTGTCCAAAAAAAGTCAATATAGGTAAATACATTCTTGCACCCATTCTTTACTAGCTCTCAGTCCATCAGTAGCTGTACTCCAGGCTTTTGATGATTATGTATAAAGACATAAATTGCCTGGAGACCAGCTGTATTCACTCCTTCTCCCAGGATGGCAATTACAACCAGCYGAGACAGCCTAGTACTGTATCTCACATTTGAATACTACAGAGCAGGAAGAAGGCAGTACTTGTTTAAGGGCCTCAATACTAGCTTTTACTAACATCTCCAGTTTGCTACGTGTCAAAGTTAGCCACTGTACCACAGCTGTGCAGGGTATTAAACAGGCATTTTAACTGTTGGTATTTGGCAAAAAATCATCTAGTTTCTGGTTATCTTTAACTTCTGAATATCTGTATGCACAAATACTACCCAGAATAGATCACAGAAGCCTGTGATCTTACCTTACACAACTGTCAAACTGAAATGCCTCCTCAATATAAAACATGAACATGCAAACTTTAGAAAAGCTATGGTCATTCACTCATCCTTCAGAATGAAGCACAACCGTGTTGTAAAGAGAGTAAAAAGCACCAGATACATGTTTAAGACAGGAACTAAAAGTACTGAACTTTAGGTGCTGTAATAGTGATTCTGAGCTGACTAATAACAATACCTAACAGAAACTRTAGCTGAACTTGGGACAAACTGCTGTTACCTACAGTGACATTTGGCCAGTAGACTCTCTCTACCCCGTGAAAAGCATTTCAATAACTTCAAGCGAGCAAAACATCAGTATTTTACCTCACAGGATAAAAATACAAAAGCATCTTAAATTATTTATTGGGGAAAAACACCGAACTCTTCCTAGCCTCACAAAGAACCTGAAATGCAAGATGTCAATTTATATCAGAAAGAATAATTATCCAGGTGAGCTGAAATTTTTAAAATACAATTCCATGGCTTAGGCAATTCTTTTATTATTGTCAACCACTCCAACAGAGGCTTCGCAAAGATTGTCAAGTTCTTCCTCATTCTTATAAAGGACAGTCTACATCCTTGCACTGATCAGAAGGCTCAGTAACACAACAGATTGGATAGCGTCTCTCCTCCCARATCATGCCCCTCTGTTTTCACCCTCCTGGAGCCTAATGTTTCAATACCAGCTAATCACACACACAGTCCTCACTTTGTCAATAACAATACTAACCTCAGTATGATTCAGCCATCACTAAAATCATTTTCTAAACTCTTACCATTTTAGAGGGCATTCCCTATCAAGGCAGAACTGTGGAATAACAGCATATATGGCTCAGCACAGCAGCCCCCTCCCTGACATACAATTCTTTTTATTAGATATTCACAGCAGACCACACAAAAGATCTTGTTAGGTCATCAAGTACTCCCATGCTCAAGAGTACTGCTGATAAGCAGATATGGCTGTTCTCACTAAACTTTACCCACTGAAATAATCAGATTGGCAGGGAGGTTGGAGTGGCTACCTTGAGAGAAATGAGGAAGGAAATGTGGTAGAGTAGATTCACATCCCAGTCTGAAAACCTTCAAGTAGACAGTTTAGAAACGCAGACAAGAATGTGCTCACAATCCAGATTTTGCTTTACTACTTCAATACAAGAAAAGTTAGCAGAATATCAAATATTAATTTTGATGAAGCTCTGCATAAGCTTATTGCAATTATCAAATAAAGTGCCTCTACAGTTCCTGCCTTACAACTGAACCAAGGTTATTATCAATTTGCTCTTGATATAAGGAAGCAATTTTCATGTACTTACATCTGCTCTCAGAAGGAAGAGAAAATGGTTCGTAAAGTTCTCATTAGCATACAAAAGCAGCAACATCTGCTGGGAATCTTAAGAGGCTTATTGCCATCACTTAATCAGCAGTACAGGCTACAGCTGGTCACCTCTGCCCTCATCAGCACTCAAGGTAGGGATGCACAAGAAGGTGCTTTACAAAGGTTTCAAGATACAAGGGGATAATTTGACCACAAAAATAGTTCCTGCAAGACTTCTGTACCTATTAAAAAAAAAAAAAAACACACACACACAAACACAACACCACACACACACATTTAGCTAGCTAAGGGTATGTAATCCACGTATGCTGACTCTTCCTTGCATAAACCTATAAACAGTATCATAGTTGAAGCTGTTAATCCTTTTGTACAATATATGTCTGAAGTGAACTGGCATTTTAACAAGCAAAACATTTTTTTCAAAATCTAACACAGGAGCTTGTTTCAATACAACATAGCTGTAGCACCATCTAGAGGATTTGTGCTAGAAATTCTCCACACAAAGGAGAAAAGCACGAAAAACTGCTCAAGGGTCATGGAAAAAACGTTTGATATTTTGAGTTAACATTCTGAGTTAATTTTTATTCTAACATTTTTCTACAGAATAACTTCTTAGATTGTTTCACACATGCCTACAAGATAGTTTCTGAAGTACTTTCATAGTTTATAATGTTGGGATTCATTGAGTTAACGGAAGGCTAGACCAAAAACCTTTATTGACAGACAATGAGATTGGCAAAAATCTTTATCCAAGTAATCTCTAGGTCACATGCTTCCTACAAGGCCTTTTTCAGGTGGAGAAGGCCAAGACCTCACCTTAGCAGTTTTCTTCCTAATCTTGCCAGAATGACCAGCTTTACTAAGTTTGCCTTTATCTTTCATCCTTAAGGAGGCCTCTTAATAAAACCAAAACTAAATTTCAATCATGCTCTCCCCTTTAATACATTCTGTGCCTTTTTCAAGGGTGTCTACTTCTGCTGCTGTACGGTGGTGCAYGGGAGGTAATCTGGAACTGCACTATAGTGCTCACTGGCACTTCATGGAAACACCAATTCTTCTTATTTTTGAGCAATGTAAATGTGAAGTATTACTACTCCTCTGAACACCATTACGGGTGGCAAACCATTCAGATTCTTGAAGAGGAAGGCTAGAAACCCTACTAGGAGAAATATAATGGTGCAGTGCTAAAAATATAAACAGCCTCGATGTGCATCTCCTCTGTTCTAGTTCTTCCCCAGTGTAAGAGCATCCCTCACTTGTAAGAATTCATTAACTTCACACTATCTGGTCCAAACAATCAGTATACAAATACTGCAGGCAGGAAGCCGAGAAAGAAGGGAGATTTGGCATCAGCACCTCCAACTCGCACACAGCATCTCTGAAGCAGGCATGTTTTAACACAGGGCCGCACACACAGAGAGACAGTACACACAAGGTGCACAGAGGTTTTGGAAGAAAAGGAGAAATGATATTTTCAAGAACAGTTGCCTGGATGATAGGAGAGATAACAAGCACTTAGGACTTTAGACTCAAGAACAGCTATTTTCTTTCATTATGATGCACTTCTGGTCATGGGACTTATTGCTTAGATTGTTCAGTGTCCTATTTATATCAAAATGAAACTTCATAAAGGGTGGCCTGAAAGACAATTTGTTTTATATCCTGCACAGTGAATCATTACCTTCTTATATGTGCCAGTAATTCTTAAGATCTTGACTCTTCTTTGTAGAGTTTTACATAGAAGCTCTTTTAAAGTGCAAGACAGTAAGGGTAACATGATGCAAAATACTCTCAGCTGCAGAACAGCAGCTCTCATTTACCTACAGTGATAATAACTGTAATCAGCCAGCCACCCACACCTGAGCAAACACTTTGCAATTTATCATTTAATTGATGAATTTCAACTGCTGCAAGTTGTTCACTGTAAAACTGTGAAAGTAAGGTATGTCTAAGTCAAAGTTATCCATGAATTTTGTTCATCTGGTTAAAAAAATTCAAAGCCCGCTCAGGAAACAAAACAGTAACAGCCAGAGTGTCCTCACCTCTACCGAGGAGAGCACGCGAGATGGAAGAAACAGACAGGTACCCCTGGAACCATACTGATTCTCTCTCCATCCACACACACTACAAATCTCACTAACTACTTTCAGCTTGGCACGCTCTCCTCTATAGCTTACTTTGCTACTAGAAAAGACAATAGCACTTCTTGGGGTAGCAAAATACAATCTTTTTATTACTTCTAAAAAGCACTGAGCTGGCTCCTCAAAGACTGGAGGATAAAGAATTAATTGGGAATATTCACTATGTAATTGCCCCACTAAGTTTGTGAGTAATAAGTGGTTAAAATGCAACTGATCAGTAACATGATTTCCACTCACACATCTGTATTGAAAATTCACACTTCTTGTACATCTGAACACAATTTTTAAGTATCATATCAAAATAATTATGTAATATCGAGTAATCACAGTAGTCTTTTTAGATATTTATAACAATTGTCTGCTAAGAATGGACTCTGCCTACTAGCCTACATGTCAGCTGATTCTACCAAGCTTTCCTCAAGACTGTTCAGTTCAGAATAAAGGCATAGAGAAAAAAATTGAAAGAAGCAAGTGTATGACCATCAATAGCTTCACTATTGTCATGCCTGAGTTCATTCCATTTTAAAGGCCTATAAAAGGTGACTRCTTCTGGAGATATCTAAAAGGATGGGCAAAGAAGGCAGGGGTAGAGCTATAGTAGTAGCTGGCATAGCTTTAGAATTACTTGAAATCAAGTTATTTAATGCTTATATATATATATACACATATGTATATACACACACCGATTACTGGTTATATACTGATTACTGGTTATAAAAAGTAATGTTTTTCCTGCATTGAAGTGCTTTAGCTTATTTCATAATGGCTAGCAGCAACAAGACTGCTTACAGCACTTCAGAGTAGCTCAAGTCCCTCAGTGTCTAAACAATGACATGGCAGTTCTCTTCTCCCTACCTCTTCCTGAGTCTTCAGGTTCTACTAGCAATGAAGAACTGAGCTTCTCACACTCATCAGCAAAATCTTCTTCCTGGTTTCCCATGTGGGGAGTTGCATCTGCCACAGCCTGAAGAAAAGATAAGGGAATAGTCTTTAGTACTTTTCATCTTTCAAGTAGTTATTTTCTCAATCTTATCTGCAAATGCATGTATTTTAAGAGTTCAAAAACAAGACTACAAGTCCAAATACCTGAAGCTTAAACTTCTCACTTGCTACTTTAACAGCAAATATTTAGACTTATTCACACAGAAGCTTTTGCATGATTTCTGTCCTAGCTTATAAAGAGCTGCTGGCTCTCAAGCAGTATCACCCTGTTCCTAATATTGTATTCATTATTGTATGTCAAAGGAGTAATTATGTTGCTAGGAATCTGTTCTCGCTTAAATTTCAAAAGTCACCAAGAAAATATTTTCATTCATTCTTACATATCTGAAGTCTGAGACTAAGCCTATCTGAGTGCCTCCAAAAGACCGCATGTTTCAGTCTTTCATGCTAAGCATAAATAACGCTTCCAAGAGTAATCCTGTATAACGCTAGCTGTCATTTTGGCTCCAGTTCAGGATTTTCTGCAAAACGATATTTGATGTTTTTATTGGTTTTACAGAGACTCATAGGCATCTCACATCTGTGAAGAAAAATAGGGATCTTGAAAAAAAGCACCGAAAATGAAGAAATAGCAATGGGGTACAATAATTGGAAAAATTTTTCCTCCTTATTCTCCTAGATCCCTGGAATTGCCCATTCAGTTACCAGGGGTAAGATTATCACCTTCACTTACACGTGTCTGCCYACAGTATGTTGACCGTAATTGGATTGTAATAGCAAGGATCATTCCTGTGACCAATGCATATAGCAGGATCAGGTTCACAACTTACATTCTGTAAGTTTTCGTTTAAGAACATCTACTGACTGTACTAAAACAAAATTGCAGAGCAGATGTTCCAGTCAGATTCAATAATCATGCACCAATGCTTCCAATAGTCAAAAAAAAACCAAAAAACAAAAAAACCCACTCAATTCCAAAAATTCAGAATACCATAACCCTTACTATGACAAAACCACACAGGTGTAGCAATGCAAATTTCATTGCTAGCTAATCTGCTCACAGGAGAAATGTATTTCACAGCTGAAGCAGTCACTCATATGGACCAGAACCTGTGCTATGCATTGTTCTTCACTGCCTTCCATAGCATGCTAAAGGATTTTGGGCAATCTCCTACAATACTAGCTTCTTTAATAAATGCATTTTAAAGCCAGTTATACACTTATCTGGATAGACAACAGCTTCTACACTTCTGATTTATGTTGGTCCCTGTCAGTGTGCAGATACATTGTTGCAGTTTTCAGACACAATGTAGGCCTTAAAGAGCTGCAGGTCAATAATTAACTTGTTACCTTAAAGTTTTTAAACTGTTTTTTAAAAAGAAGATAGTATTTTCAGGTAACAGCAGACTTTGTAAATGGCTGTAGTTAACTCTTTAGAGCACAGCAGTTAAAAATTCCAATGATGGGGACTCAGGAGGCTTCATATACAATGGAGAGGACTGAGCCAGACTAAATTCCTGCCTTAGAAGYGTAAGTCGTTTCCACACGCTGTCAATATTATTTACTGTGAGCAGCACAGGGAAGTAGGTGGTTCCTCAGAGATTTCACCGCATACGGTCTATGCTGTTGCCATTCCAGAGCGGGGGACGGGACCACGCGGGTGGCTTCGCCGCGCCGCAGCGCCGCGCGGCCCGACGCACGCGGCAGGCAGCAGCAGCGCAGGGCGCCTCGACGGCCGCGGCACAGCCAGCCCGGCGCAGCCGCTGAACAAACCGCGCGCGGGCGGCGCTCGAGAACGGGCGGGCGGGCGAGGGACCGCGCGGCGAGAACAGAAACCGCCCGCTGCTGCTGACAGCGAATAAACAGCAGTGCCAGAACCAGAAGTAACCCACGAATAAATAAGCGCATCAACGAAAACACACAAGCAGGGAGACTCCGGGGCTCCGGCAGCAGCTCCTAGGCAGGACGGGCCCTGCTGCCCCCAGCACCTCAGTGCGGGCCCCAGGGCCCTGAGCAGCCTCGCCTGGGGCTGGGCCTCCGCCCTCGCCCCG
>NW_028186357.1:3201174-3243742 GCF_003343005.1 Rhea americana | reverse complement strand
TTTCCCTTTTTTTTTTTTTTTTTTTTTTTTTTTGGTCCCAAATTCTTCATGTATGCAAGAAAACTCACTAGCACTTCACACTCCCTCTTTTCCTCTGAAAAGTCAGGAAAGATAACAAAGACATCAGGAGAAAACCTTTTACTAAGCAAAGCTGGCCTTCAAGGAGCAGTTCCTTGGCAGTGCCAAACTCRAAAGCTGATTAAAGAGCATCACGGTGCGTTGTCATAGTGTCTCGCAGAGCGAGTTTCGTGCCAGGCCGTCTTTGGCTGTGACCGGACCTTGAAGATTGGAAGCCAAACGTGGAACTGGTCACGGAAGTCAGTTTTGAGAAGCTAAGCTTCTAAATTTAACGTTATTTTAACCATTCCATTGCAAATAAGGTAAGACAACTGTCCTCACAGTAGCTTGCCTGTATTAAAATTAAGTTGATCTCCTTCACTTTTACAATCAAAAAGAAAAAAAAGTCTATTCCCCAGGTAGCAGTTCAACAGCAGGAGGAAAGAACACTATGAAAGAAGCTGAAGCATTTTTTTAGTCTTCAGAAAATCTAGATGACTTGATTTGCATGCCCGGACATGTTAAATAAAACATGTCTTTGTTCACAGAAYAGATGATGCAGATCAAGAGAAGTGTGTAGTAGCCTGACGAACAGTAAATGAAAACTTGCTTTGTGCCTGCATATGCTCATTTTTTATATATGGCTGTTTACTAAGCTGAAATACAGTTTGGTTTTAGAACAACTATTGTTTTTAGCTGTTTTTGTGTTCTGTTTCATCAACTGAATGTGACTTGATTCAATAAGCATTTATAGACTGGTTTATTTGCAGACTAAAACTGAGCAAAACCAACTATTCGGAAAACACAGTCCTTGCTGAGTTTGCAGACTCATACATTTCTTCTAAAATAAGTCAAAAATACTAAAAATAACTAATTAAAAGACCCCACATTTTCCTGTGTTCAATTTCTTGGAGCATTTCACTTTGCTTTTTGGCATGATACTGGTCAAGTATGCTTTTCCACTCAGTTGTGCTTAATACCTATGATATTCCTGCTGTCCATTGAGGGAAAGCTCACATGTAGATCTGTAAAGTCTTCATGATAATAGCACGTTTTTTTAAAAAGGTTTTGTTATGGATTCCTTCTCACTTTTCTTGCACAAAGGAGGTAGTACACTGCTGTTTGTTCCTGTCCTCCACATTAGACTATTCACAGCAAGGCAAAAAGTCATGTCCTGTTCAAACTCCTGCTTCCTCACAAACTTGCAGAACATGTGGCCAGACAGAAACTGACTGGAAATACGCAGTTTCTATCACTGCACGTACCAAATGCTGCTGTTGGTTGGAGTGTGTTTTAGATTCTTGTAGCCAAGATGCAAAATCAGTGACAATGTTTAAACTGACTGAAGCACCAAAACTGGTAAAGTATTACAGAACAGTTTGATAGATATCTAAGAGCCTTAAAGAGCAATGAGGCTCTTCTAAAAGTTTCATAAGGCAACTCAGTGTTTAATTGCCACTGATTAACAAAAAGTCATACCTTAAAAAACGTGTAGAAACCTGAAATCAATATAAATCCTTTCTGCTATGAAAAAGATGAAATCTTTGTGGTTTATGATTTGCTGTATATGACTAATATGCAGTTCAACTGAGTAAGTTATGAGTTAGAATATTATTTATTTGCAGGAATTCCAATCAGAACAACTCTTGATAACTCTACAACAGTCCAGTATGCAGGTCTTCTTCATCAGCTCACCATGAAAGCTAGGAGCACGGTGAGAGATATTGATCCTCAGAATGATCTAACCTTTCTTAGGATCAGATCAAAGAAACATGAAATCATGGTAGCTCCAGGTAATAGTTCTATTAAATAATCGTAGAATTGTATGCACTTGAAGTTTCTTCTTAATTCTTCATAAGYCAGGCTGGTGTAAGAAAATGCATTTGAAAATGAGTATTTAAAAATAAAACCATAAGAAGGCATTTTATACTTCTATAGATTCTTTTTTGAACATGAGTGTATCTATATTATTCACTATGTAAACAGATGTTAGCATCTTAATGTAAAGTATGCAAATTCAGAAGTAACCGAACCAAGTCCAGATCTGATTAATGCTTTGGTTACTGGACAAAAGTATAAGTAGCAAATATTAAGTATAATTTTAAAGGCARCAGATCAATTTTAGCTCTGAACAGATGCGTGTGATAGCTTTTGTTTCTAAAAATTGTTTTTCATCTGATACTGTATGATATTGTGACATCTAGCCATAGGCAGGATGTGTGGTAGATCAATATGGAGTATTATCACCAGCATAGTGACTGTGATATAATTTTCCTTAAAACAACCAAGAGAATATAGCAGCCTGTTTCACTCATGTTAAATACAAATGTTTTAGATTTGTTATAGTTGTTTCTCCAACTAAAATAGATAACAAGGCCAGATAAGCTGTGGTCAAGGAATAAAGAGTACCAGGTGAATTAGGCAAYGTGGAAGTGATTAGATGGGGGCTGAGATCCTGATGTGTGCACTAGCTAACAGAGGGTAAAGGYATCCAGGATTTTGACAAATATCAGGTGAAGCTATGCAGAAGAAACAAAGCCCTTGAAATATCCCCAGCATCGCCATGGGGGAGGAAGTTGGTGCTGAACCTGCTGCAGTGATGGGTACCATTAGCAGATCCCCTWCACTGAGGTTGTCCTCTGATGCTGACTTCATACGCAAACTCAAGCAGAGGTAGTGCACTAGATATGCATTACCTCACCTCAYTGGAATTATATATAATGCTTCTGTAAAACCAGTATGGGTAAAATCAGCTAATAGTAAGATGAAAATTTTAGACAGCTATGTATCTTGGAGTATAAATAGGATATATATTTTAAATAAGGTGTCTTGCTCATTGATTTAAACTGATGCACTTTTATTTTGCATTTGTCTTTCGGTTATTGTTAGATAGAGGCTGACTCTGTTTGACTAGTAACCATTAAAGCATATTGACCTTCAAATAAACGGTGCAGAATGTGATGCTTTTCTGTTAATAGAGAGATTAGTTATTCAAAGGCTTGATTGCCTTTTACAATAATAAAAGCTAGCAAACAAATTTTTATCCTGTGATTTATACTAACTTTCTTTTGGATGAAAGTGCAAAGTAGTGATGAAGAAAGCAGTTTAACTTTTTAAAGCAGATGTATCCCTAAGTTCATTGGATACTTTAAGGAAATCTTTCATTTAAAATAGTTACTGTTAAATAGCTATACAACTTAATTGTTTCTAAAACTGTTCCTCAAGCTTTTAGAATTAGGAGGTGAAGTTTTGTATGCTTAGAATTTATTCATAGTAAATGTCTATTCAAATCTTTCCTACTGTTATCATTTTCAAATGGGGCTTTCAACTTCGAATAAACTAGGCAGTGAACTGAAAGTACTTCTCTGCACCTACAGAAGTGGCTGCAGCTGTCTAAAGTTTATTATTGTAATAAGTGCCAACTTCCAGGTGTTTATCTTGTGGCCTGTCTTTTTACTTGCTTGTTTAAGTATCTTCACAGCTATTTGAAAGCAAATTTGCTGCTTACTAAAATAGAGTTAGTATTGTATAGTTAACATTGATGTAGAGTTTCATCTGAAATGTCAGATTTTTGTAAAAGTAGTGCTTACATTTTTAAATCAAATTTTTATGAATACAGTTGCTTTTTGATTTATATTTCATAAATATAATTTTGATTAGAGAGGAATGTATAAGAATATGAGGAAAATAGATAAAATATTTTAACTAAAATTTCTTGTATCTTGCAGATAAGGAGTATCTCCTGATTGTTATTCAGAACCCATGTGAATAGTCCTACAACAGCAATATTTTTAGAGACAGTGATGTAGCTCTACTTCTTAAACTAATATTCTTTACTGATATTTAATATCAAACATACCACTGAGTAATTTTCATAATGTGTAACTGTCATGACTGAAATGTTGCCAAATTAAAATTTTCATTTGTAGCTGTTTCAATTTCTGCTTGAACAAAACATAATGTGCATATTAAAATATTGTATGTTTATCTTGGTACTCAGAAGAGCAATAATAAAGCAAAATGTTTAAAACTTCTTTTTAATGGATATTCAAGCTATTGTCATTCTCTTTAAATTTCTARCTTTATGCTAGTGGAGAAATCATACCTCATGGGAAGTCATAGATCATATATGTGTATAAATGTGTCTTTATGAATTACAGTAATCACAGTTACATTAACTAAAAAAGAGAAATGTAAACAATATAGTTCATGTAATAACAGACTGGATTTTGTCCTGTCTTTAATTTGTGTTTTGAGTTTTCTCAGATCTTAAAGTGAAACTCTTCTGTTTTCTAATTTCTACTGACCAGAACAATAGCTTCATGTAATATTTACAGTGAGAAGTTCAAGCAGACAAAGTAGAACCAACACTCTCATGTAAAACTACTAGTTTTTGGTAATGGTAGACTGTGCACTGAATAAACTGAAACACTGACAACTATTTAAGCCTTCAGATCAATGCGTAAGTTCTATTCTCTAATGACATGAGGCAAAGGATGAGTTAAAGTTCAGAATGCTCCCCAAATCCAGATATCCAGTAGCACTGGATTTAAGACGCCTACTGCTGGTTGTCTTTAAAATAGATGCACTGTTGAAAGGTATTAAGCCACAAATCTATTCTGTTCTGAGGATGTGTGATGTCAATGTCCAAAGATGATTCTTGTGGCTAGTCTGTGCTCGTGGCTCTGCAAGGGCAGTGCTGAATTGGATCCTGCACTGGTTGTTCTCTAGGCCTCTCRTAGGGGGTAGCTTGGCTACAAGCTTTCTCCCTTGAGATCTGAAAAACAAGCTAAATTTTACTTTAGAATATATAGTGAAGCACTGTGAAAGTGAGGGGAGTTTGTGCTGAGTCTGTGCTTGAAATATTGCCCAGTCATACTGACATTTAAACTCTGGGGGTTTTGTTTCAGCCTGATGTGAACTATGGCCATATACCTTGCATTTACTTCCAAAACTAGACACTTACCAAAAAGAGTGTTTTAACCAAACCATTATGGGTTATGTAGATTATATACACGTTTTTATCAACTAATTATTTAAACTTTCAAATTTCAGATTGTTTAGCTTCAGCTGATCATAAGAATTTTTCTTGTCTAGATATCTTATAGGAAGGAAGAAAAAACAATTTAAAATGTGGGATGCCATTAAGCCTGGCTATGAGGATGAAAGCTGAAAATCTGAACATTGCTTGGGGATCTTTGTAGTATATAGTATGAATTGTGGTTGAGGTTATGAAACTGCTGAATCACTGAGCATCTCTGTGGACGTGGAGTCAACAACTTTCTATCAGGGTTTTGTTATGTATCACCCAAACCTTAAACAATGGAGAATCATCAAAAGATGCCAGAATTTTTCCCAATCTATGCAGGTTAGCTGACTTTACTGAAGAGCCTGGGAAAGGCCATATAKCACTGAAAAATGTGTGCGTGTTGGGAGCTGTCAGTATCTGAGCTTTGTGGTCTCCAAGGTTAGCAGACAGATTGGACACCCAGGAAGCAGGCAACGGGACCACAGGAAGATTCAGTGCTGTTGCATATTGAGAGGAAGGGAACCCAAAGCACAGAGGCCCAGTTTGATGGAAATGAAACAAAGAATCCAGCTGGGCAGGTCTATTCAAAATTTTAAGAATATATAACTCAAGGGGACAGTTATTGGTGGCACTTAACTGTATTAAATGCTGAGCAAGAAGAGTTTCCTTACTGTTAGAGATTTTATTTAAATTGTGCAGTGGAAAGACATCAGGTTATTTGTAATGAATAAATTTACTGACATATGTCAGTATTGCAAAAAACTAAGTTTTGCATTTGTTACCTTTTGTGTTTCTGTCACAATTTAAGACAATCCAACTTAATTATTGCTAAATATCAGTGAACCTTTATTCTACCAAAAGAGCATATAAGCATGGTATTTTAGGATGTCAAACGTGTGCCAATTCAAAACTTAGATTATCGCATCAGTCCATCCTTGTATGAATTCAGCTGTAGTTTGGGGTATTAATATGTGTTTGTGGCTAATAGGCTCCCCCCACACACACAGTATTTTCCCTCTGCCAGCACTAAATTTTGTGGAGAGTTTTACTATCAAACTAACAAACTTCCAGAATTGCAATTCCCATCAAACCTTTTTTACAGTCAAAAAAAATGTTGCTGCATTTTCAAACATCAGTAAAAGCTGTCCTTCAGCTGAAGCACCTAGAAAGGCTTAGTGTCTGGCAATGTTCTTTCATTTTTGTCTCTGATACATGTGTTCCCTTTACAGACTTTAATCCAATATTTATTAAGCAGCTGATTGCTGTAGCTTGATAAAGCACTCAAAAAGACACTTAAGCCAAATCATTAAAATTAAACACACGCTAAATCATTTTCTTGAAAAATGTTTTATGTGGAAAAAATGGCCTTAAGCAGATGCATGTAGTCCTCAAAGGGTCAAGTACTGCTCACAGATTAGTTTCTTTCACTGTTCCTATGAGACACATAGATGCAGATGAGAGGGCAAAGTTTGGTCCCATTTATAATTATGTAGGTAGTAACAAGTGCTGTGCAAACACACGGGCTGAGCTGTGCTTCTGCAAGATTTTTCTGACCAAGACACTCTCTAACCAGGGTTCCTTGAAGGCTTTGTAATATACAACTTTAGCAACATCTTCACTAGAGAGCACAAATTGAAATACTGTTTCATTTCCTGATAATTTGTTCCTGTTTTGTATTAGCAAAAAAAAAAAAAAACTCAATACGAGTATAAACTTTCCACTTAAGTTTTGCAGTCAGAAATGGAAATAAAAATAGTTAAGTCCTTAGCAATCCTAAYGGAAAATCCTAGTTAGCACATTAATCCGAACAAAGATGGGCAAATGAGCAGTGGAGCAGTTGAGGCAAAATATAGGGAAGCAATTTTTAAATTACTTAAGCACCACAAGTGTGTGTGACAGCTCAGTCAAGCTGTCATTTAGGTGAAACCAGCAGAGATTTTACCAGTCATGTAAGATTTAGAATATTGATACAATTAACTGGGGGGAGCAGGGGAGAAGCTGGGGGGGAAGTCATGCTAAGGGATTCATTTCCTAGGTAATCACTTTGCCAAGTGAATGTCCAGTGTGTCAGAAAGGCTGCTGTCCAGGGCAAGGCAGCCTCCGGATTGACTTGTAACACGCTAGTTAGGCCATCATCCAAGGGAAAGACTGTCAGCATCGCGTGCTCRGGGTGCGCAAAGTAAACTAAAATAGAACGTTCTCCTAGAATCTGCCTCACACTTTATTTTTGGAAGTACCRTGGATTTTCTTCAGCATGCAATTTTGGAAAACATGTAGTTCCTCACTGGGCAGCARCCTTTGCCAGCTATCTATCTATCTATCTGATTTATTTTAACATTTCATTCAGGGCAGTTCATTCTCCTAAATTTTGTTCATCTCACATTAAAATAAAACTTTAAATATTTCATTTAATACATATTCAATGCTTTTGGTAATCTAGCTTTCTATGAAATTACTTGTTCTTTAGACKTGCAGTTATCACGTAATCTACTTCACATAATGCATATGGAAGTGTCAAATTGTGTATTTTTCAGCTATGCTTTCCGCTCAACGCGTGTAGCTGTGTAGTCTCATGTTAGTACACGTACTGACTGTACTGACTACAACTGTGGGACACAGAGAAGGTGATTCACAACGCGTCTGTAAGATTCTGATCACCTGATTAGTTGGTCACCTGTACAGACTTACAGGAGTTTGTGTTTGTGTGTTGTCAAGTCTCAGRAGCGCGTTCTTAGGACAGGATTTTTGAAAGGAAGCATAATGGTAAGGAAGGTGGTATTAAGTATTAGGTCAGAATGGTCTGAAGTGGACCATGTTTATTAACAGCATTTAGGATGTTCACGATCCATCTAGGAGCCCTGAAATGTTAATACAAAATTCTCTTACTGCCAATGAATGAATTTCAGACTATGTATTTTGTYGTATTTAACAGTACTTGCCAATTAATTTCAGCGAGAAGTTCTTCAGGTTTACTGMTGACACGAGGACACAAAATAGGCAGCACTTCACGTACAGCAGTATTTATGCAGATAGACAGATGTGTACGTGTGTACCTCATACAGCTACTGTTAACTTCCCGAGAGGAGTCGGAGCACACTGSATTCCGTGAAGAAACTTCACTGACCGTAAGTGCTAGTGATAGTAACCCTGCACAGGCCAGCTTAACAGTGTGTCACAACCGCAGCTCAAAGTGTGAGYGAGAATATAATATTTTGAAGAGTTATTCAATTAGTTTGAGTAGCAGCAGTGATAGCAGCACTTTTAGAAAACATCCGTCTTCCCTAACAGGAACCAGTCCCAGCTCCACCRTCTCAGCTCAGTGGGAGGCATGTTCTGGAGCGGGCCCACAGAAAAAGCCACGGGAGGCCTAAATAAACTGATGTCACCCCTTTAATTATGTTCTAATTATTAAGTTACTACCTAGAGACAGCAAGATAATTCCCCTATTGATTTTTCAAGTCTCAAGCAGCTATATCAGAGAAGCCAAGAGAATTCCAAGTTTGTGTTTCCTCTGCCTGGCACCTGAACAAATTAAATCTCTGTTTGTAGAAAAATTAGGCCATAACAACATGGCTCACTGTGGGACTTCACAGTACCCATGGGAGAAAGGAAGACTGATACCTGGAGAGAAAGCCTAGAATGTCCTACGTTAATGAGGCGTAACAGCGGAGGTACAGGCAGACCTAGTTAGATCATAGCATAGATTTGAATTTCTCTGCATTTCAGGACATTCACATTTAGGGACCGAGCAGGCCTGGAAGCAGACTCGAGTAAAAAAAGAATAAAAATAAAAACTGCAGGGACTATTAGGAAAGTTGAAGCCACATGGAAATTGCAGCTGATTTCTTGAGCATTGTGGACAATCTGAGGGGGGGATCTGAATTCTCCTTCAGCTTGCAGCCACGTAGAAAATTGGCTAGTCTAAACACGTAGTTTTTGATCATCTCCGCAAGTGCAGGGTGCCGTTACCTTTAAATAATAACCAAAGCACTGAGAAGTTCTTTCTGAGGGAGAAGTGCAGAAGTCAGCGTTAGCTATCAGCTAGCAACAGGTTTAGGAAGCATTGCTTAAATGCCACCATCACAAAGAGCAAAACAGCACAGAGAATAGAAGCGCAGGCTAAGAAAGTTAGCTGTGATATGGCTCATCGTTAGAAGTAGCACTTAATGGCACTTTGCATTTTCAAAGCAGAATAGGAACGCAGAGAAGAATGTTGTGCTGAAGTAGCTGTCGTCACAGAAGGAGCAGCAGAGATTCAGCTTTCTTGGGTATTTATGTCTGTAAACGGCACAGGATACTCATCGGCATCATTCGAAGAAACTGGAGTGACTTTTCAGACGTGGAAGGTAAACTCCTTCCATGGGAGTCCACGGGAGCAAATTACTGCTCCCCTCCTTGTGCCAAGGGSAGTGAGCACTCGCCAGTGTTAGTCAAAGCTACCTCGGTGCCCGGTCTCAGACCAGTGCCTAGCGCTCACTAAGCCACAGCTCCTGCCATCCAACCTTTGTGCTGGACAAAGTTCTTCAACACAATCTTTGGTAAAAACCTGCTGGAAATATCACGGTCAGCCTCGATAAGATTTCTGAGGCAYGAGTGTCTTGCAGTATTTCACTGTCTAGTTCAGGCTGGACCCCAGAGCAGGGCAGTCAAATAGAGCTAATTAATACACAGTGACGAAACACGTAACTTAGTAATGGAGCACTAGCTTCGTAAGGGATTCACACTGCTGCTCGGGGAAAAGCTACTAGTTTCTTTCCAGTTTACTAATAATCATCTGCAGTGATTTATAAAATAGTGCCCACCATCAGAATTACCTATTTGTCTGCCAAAAATCACRGCTGTACGCACAGATTTCTGGAGCCATGTTGGCCACCTACGTGACGTCCAGCACATGCTACTGAATCATAGTGAAGAAACTGGAAATGCTCCCACCTCCTCTCAGGCAGCAAGTGAGCGAAACACAGAAAAACGCTCATTCCCCAAGTGAGTGCTCTTACATAGAAAAGTGAGAAATCTCCCTGGTTAGACAAAGATTTTCTTTGCTGTAACATTTCGTTGAAGGGAATATACAGCTGTATCATAATCCAGAGTAAGATGAGACTCATGACATCATTGATAAATCTGCATTCGTTATGATGCCAGATGATTTTTCACTGCAGAATATTCTGTGGAGTCTTCCACAATACATTATTCCAGGACCATTCACGATATACTTGCCATTGGCCAGCTCACATGACAAACACAGTCCGTGTCTAAGGGGACAATCTGCAGGACCAGTTTTCTTCCWTCTACTAGTTTTTCAAGAGAATAACTTCCATGACTCAAATGAAATTATTCTGCATTCACACAAGCTTGTGTAYCCCATTTTGGAAGAATTTAAAAAATACAAGTAAGATTCGAGGTTCAGCAAAACGCAAAACAGGGAGTTATAGGGAATAAAATTCAATATCCTCACTATACCACTGCATTTTCAATTCAATTTCTTTTCAATTCGTTTCAATTCTTTTCCTTTAGGGAAACAGAGGAACCACAGACACCTTCTACTTTTTTATACGGCTGCAATCCATGAGTAAGACCACAGAAACTCTCTCTTGGCTACTTCACTTCCCCTGTTTTCTCTGTGCAGGCGCCCAGCTAATGCAGCAGAGTAGTACAATATGTTACCGCTTACCTATGGATTCATTGTAAAGACAGAGTATGAAATAGGTCATTGCTCTTTGCAAAGAAAGAGCAGCGAGGAAGCTACTGGCCTATTGAAAAGGCTAGAAGCAATGGATCTACTGAATACTTAACACACATGTTTTAACCTCAACAAAGTCACCACTACCGAAAGTAGCCAACAGATAATTTTGTTCTAGCAAAATGGGGTTATTTTACTGGGTTTTAACATATTTTACACCTACAACATCTCACTTAAAATAATGCATTTCACCCTCTGCTTTGGCTTAGAGCATCAGAAAACATGTTTTTACAGAAATCAGATCTTATTTTCAGCATTTCATAAAAGTAATCACACTTTTCACTTATTTTCCCTCCACTGCCGATGTTCTAAAAGATAAGGTATGAAATTTTTCCTATTGTCACAGTCTTATTATGCAGAAACTTATTTTTAAGTGTTCCATTGATCACCATTTCCTGTTCAAGGAGGTTATGTCTAGCAGCACCATTTGCATTCAAAACAAGCAGAGCTACAAGGAGAGAGGAATTTATTCATGCACACCATTACCTCAGCCCCGTGTCATATTAGAAATTGCTATAATCTGTAATATTTAGATTAGAAGTATAAATCAAAACAAACTCATAAGCCTTTTGGGTGTGGAAGTAGCTCCCCTGAATTTCTTTTAAGAAAGATAGAGGGAAAAGGAGCTCCACATTTAGGACCAAGCGTTCCAAATTGGAGACGTATCTTTTCAACTTCTGCAGTAGATCATACTTGTAGACAATATTTACTCAGTGCCTGTGAATCAGCTAAGCATGGCAAATAATGAATGTACAGACATTAAATGTACACAATACAGAAAGTCCCTACATGAAAATTTGGCAAGTGAATGCCTAAATTAACATTAGCATATTCAAATTAAGGCTTTTGTGAGAAAGTTGGCTATCTTCAGACTCTGTTTCACAAAGAACGACAACAGTGGATATTTTCTTAGTGCAAAGGAAAGCATTTCAAACAACATTATGAAATTAAAAGACTTATTTCCTAGGCAAACAGACCAAGCCGTGCTCTTTCCTCCACCCAACATCCTTTACTACTTGTAAGTATTAATGTTGCTTCAGGAGATAAAGAAATCTGGAAGGTGCTTCATAATTTCGGCTCTACTCAGACACCCRTAGTGACAGACGTTTCTAATATAGATAAGAAAGATGGAGCGGATATTAAACTGGAACATCTCCCCATCTACTCTTTGTTATTCTAGCAGAGATTTACTTCAAGCACCTTCTCCGCRCTGGCGAACGGGTGTCAGTTATTGCAGACGGCACTGTGGTCTGCCCGCGAGGAAAAGGCAGAGGTGTGTGTTAACATTCCCCCATCTGGGGGAGATTTGATATATTGCACATTGTCATAAAAGAATGAGGGTGCACCGAGGAGGATGCTGGCAGGGGAGGGGAGGAACTGGAGAAAAGAAGGATAAACAACAATATTCACTTACTYGGTAAGTAAACAAGGGAAAATTTCCAACACCTGAAATTACAAATTTTCATTCATATAGAGATTGATATTTGCTTTAAAATATACAACATTGAAAAGCAATATATTGCCAAGCAAAGATGGGAATTCTTTTCTAGTTCTTAGCAGTTTTCTGTTGYGGAATCTTACCATTTTCCAATGGCAGCATATACTTGTAAGCGCAACACACTTCAGCCTTTGAGCGAAGACTTGCATTTCTTTTCATCTTTTACGTGTATTTAGCTCGCGAATCCCCCGTGAGTCATAGACCACAGGCTGCACACCARGCTGGTTTGCTTTCGTGTCTGGCCATTAGATGGCAGACAACAGAACGACCATTTCTGCACATCGTATCTTGAGTATACGGAATAAGCATGAAAATGCTGCTGCTCTATAAATTGGCTAGCTTCACATCCACTAGCAATAAAATACTCTGAATCCCAAAGGCCTTTTAAAGTCACTTTCCTTCTTTTTACTCCCAAACTGTACACGGCAACAACCTAAATCCCACAATAAAAACATATAACAGCCATTCCTTCCTCTTCTCCTTACAGATTGCATTCAACTTTAAGCAGAAACATCTTCCTAGTCTCCATCCCCCATCATTTCTGCAGTCCTGATTCATCTCTGCAATGAAGTAATTGGTCTCATCTGAACTATGAATGATTTCCCCATGGCTGGATTTCTCAGCAATATGAGAAAATACCTAATGTTGCTCTCCTATTAAAGAGATGTCTAAGCAAGGGAATATAACTGCACATTTGTAGCCCCATTTTTGAATCAGCAGTGCAGTATTTGCAAGGGTATTACCTATCTGTGTCAAACAGATTTTGTTTTTCACAAATGAGTGGCAATGTCTACACACACCTGCCAACATTGAGAGCACAYATGCAATGCCCAAAGATAAATATTAAGTATGCAAACATGTTGTCTCATATACGCAATCCCTTTCTGCTCTTCAGAGACCCACCTGAAAACCCACTTGTTGGTACAATCACATTGTTAATCTCCAAAGAATGCCACAAGATTAACGGGAAAACATTCCCTGCTATCGCAGCAACAGCAGGAAATCTCTATTGCTTGAACGAGGTGTGACTGGTAGCACTCTGCATCTAAATGAGGAACTATGAACATATGCAACAACAGCGTGAGAAACTTTGGCCAATATAAGCTATGGAAATAAAAAGTGCTTTATATACGTCTTGATTAGCTATGGCTTCTGTCCCATGTGAATAGTATCCAATCAAACAAAACAAACTAAAATCCCCTACTAYTTTTCCAGAGGTGTAGCCCTTCATTCAGGTTATCTGAAAGAAATCCTACCTACATGAAAGCTTCTGCAGGACAAAGGAGGATCTCGGTTATGGAGGAGTTTCACCTCTGAGTAGTCCACCTTCATGAACTGTTTGAATCATGCCTGTAAGAAGAAGAGGCAATACAATGTTAGTCATTCAAGAGCTGTATCCCACCTAATAATCAATATTCAAAAAACTTTCTTAAAAAGCCCAATATACTTTAGAATCACCCTAAATGTTGAGAAAGAAATGAATATTTATATGCTGTTACCTACTATAAATATGCTGGTTCTAAAATTTTAAGAGAAGCCGCCCAACATAATACTGCAAAAAACTATTTCTCCAAGTTATCATGCTTCTTCACAATAACTTCTCATTATTCTATTATTTAAAAAGGTGTCAGTCTGAAGAGATCTCCTGTGTGGTACATCACGCTCCGGGCACAGTGCAGAGTACGTAGTGATAAATTAAAAAAAGGATGAATTCTTTCACTGTGTGTGTAAAGCACCGACAAGCAGTCAGATACAGTATTGCCCTTCTCTGAACTGGGAAAACTCATTTCACCTGCCTCCATCCACTGCAGCATTTGAGGCTCAGATTTGAAGATCACTTGTCCATGCATCTTGTCCAGTTTCCATGCCAGTTCAGCCTTCAAGCACAGCTGAATATTCAGTGGACAGAYCCTACCTGTGAGTCATTACTATACAAGTCTGGATTTGAAGTTAACCAGCCAAGAACCAGTCACTCAACACTGAACCACACATYGAATCAACCTTGCCCACTTGCACACCCGCTTAATCAATTAGCTGGGGATTCATTCATCTGCTGCAGAAACAATTACTTCTGCATATTAAACTCAAGGGCTGTGCACTACATTATCTTGATCAGAAATTAATATTTTGGCATGCCAAGGTTTGAAAATGTGCCCAAGGAACGGAGACCACAGCTGCTAGTGCCTAGTAATGTGCTACATGATATTTCAGAACCTGTCTACCGCTCCAAGCTTATTACACCATATTCTCCAAACACAGCACAATATACAACCTGGTCATTTTTAGCACACACTGCTGTTGGCCTCTGAATACACTTTTATGCACTGCAATTATGGAATCTGTCACTTAAATGTGGAGCTTATTTTTAAATTCTCCATGTGGGTAATGAATAGCACTATTTTATTTTATTAATACTGTTACTAGATCAGAAGGTATTTCATGGCCTGTATTCCACATGCTGTGGAAATAATTATAACAGATACTACATTAGAGTATGTGTGTTTGCATCATCTCCTTATGCTATCCTTAAATATACAAAAGGATAAGTATGAATCCCACATGTGGGAAATTGTTAATATTACAGCACACAAGAAATCTTAGTGAACAGCCTCGTAATATATTATTCATTACACGCAGCCCTTGAAGAATCGGAGTTCCCATGACTACCGTATAAAACCAGTATACTCATAGCATAAACTGTGAGTTCAAAAACATGTCCCAGTACAGCTGGTTACTCCTTAAGTTACCCCAGGAAAGGGCAACGACGCAGGTTATTGTTCGGTGCAAAATGACTAAACGTGAGCGACACGTTTTGTAGATGGGAACTTTTATGGGCATCACACCTCACGCGTGCCGTTCATCTCCCTGGGGCTCCGGGATCCTCGCTTCCCAGACCTAACTCTTGCGCCRTGTTACCACGGCCTCTTTAGACCCTTAGTTCTTCTCTCACTTCCGTGGTCCACGGGCATAGATTATCTCGTGACACATCTTTGTTTAGCAGCACTAGAAATTTCAACGAAGCTCAGAATACGTTGCACACTGTGCAGAAATACACATGATAAYGCCGGCGCAATCCTGTACTGTCTGGAAGATACTCATAGCATGAGCCAGAAATACTACTCTCAGARATGCCTGCATCATCTTGAAGCCCAAGTATTTGAAGCAGTTTTGGTATTTTTCTCTGAGATTTTGAAAGCCTGACCAAATTTTGAACCTACATTTTTATAGGCAGAAATATTCATGGGTTTAATTTTGCATCTGCAATTTAGCCCAGTTGGGTATCTTAAAACTTTTCTATCACATTAGTAAGCATGTGCACGTGTTATCACTCCTGTTACAAAGCTGCTTACACACTACCCTTCTTCAATAGCTCGAGAGCTCTCAACTGGATATTCATGTATAATTATTTTCACATAGTCATCCTCTTCTTGGGAGCATTCACATCGACCTGTCACTGGAAATAATTGCTGCACGTTATTTTGGGCTGATACTTTACACATACAATGAACAAATGCACAAAGAACACACCATGTACAGATACAGCGAAAATCATTTTAAAGCCACTATTCTCAGGTCTAGACGGCGCAGGACTGATTTAACACCGTTTTAAYGAGGGAGTGGGGGAGTCCTAGGAGCTTTCACACGGAAATATGGGCTGCTATTGCAGGATTTCCTTCCATCTTCCCATGTATCCGAATTCGTAAATCAGCTACCAGTGTTCCAAGCTAAATGTTCACGATTTCTCTTTCCACCCCTTCCAGGCTCATGGTTGTATTTCCCTGCCTGTCATTACGCTCTTCTGAGATACTAGCCAGGTTGTCCACTTCATTTCTACCTTGTTAATTCAGCCAGTTCCTCTCAAGAATTGCTCTGTCCTCATTAGTATATTCACTTTCTCTTGTTACTTCATTTCAGTGCATTTACTTAAGATTTTCCTCTCTGTCTTTTTTTTTAGAGCATTTGGCTCACAGGTTTGGCCAGACAGGCAAAAAAAAAAAAAAAAAAAAGCCCTCACACAGGAAGACATGGTAAAAATAGAAGTAGAAGCAGTAATTTTGAGTATATCAACTAAATCCTTTTTAATAAATTCCTATTGTAAAGATCTGAAAAATGAAACCATTACTATCCAGTAATGATACAGCACGTGTGCACAGCTCATTCCGGCAGAAACAGAACTGCCTCTAACCCAAGGAGTCTACATGTAAAAAGTCACCTCCTGCTCCATGAAGACAGGCCCCAGAGAGCAGGACGCCCATAGCTGCATCTGTACCGAGGTGYTAGTGCAGGGCTTATTCCAGCACTCTCTTGCAATCCTGCGTGCTGCTTCTAAGAGGTTTGCTCACACCACCTGGCTCTGTAAGGAGAACCTGGGCACAGGTGCCAAAGGCTGTGAGTTACAGGCACCAGGACAACACCCTTCACGGGGCGCATTGATGTTCATGGGAACAGCTTACTTCAACACCTCCGCGTGTCTGGCCTGATGCCTGGGTCCAACGCATCAATATTTTACTCTCTGAGCACTGAAAATAAAAAGGTTATCTTCGGGAACACTCTGTAACCTCCTGAATCTGCAGATTTACCAAGAAATGAAGGCACTGATGGAAGCCTTTTAGAGAAACCCATCCATGTGATCACAGAGCTTTGTACATACCACGTGCATTAGGTAAAGCCAGGCATGACGTGGTGGCTGTCCAAACTTTCAAAAGTCCAAAGACTCTGGAAAGACACCAGGCTTCAAAATACAACTGATGGGACTTCCTCTCCCCCTGCCCGCAATTACCAAAGCCACCAAACTTGGTGGAGGACGAGCAACTGGTCATCTTCTCATTGAAGTCAAAGCAAATTCAGTCACTGACTTCAGTAGGAGCTGCCTCAGGCATTAAGAGCTTGAAAAAAGGTTTTGAACTACTAGCTTTTTGCTTAATTTGAAATAAAAAGCATCTGAAACATTCAAAAATTTTTATTTTGTAAAAAAGTGAAAAGGAACTTAAAGACAGATTAATTAGCATTAAAGCTGAGGTCTTGTAAGGCAATTCCACCTTGACATGGCTTGAAACTGTTGCTTTACAAACTCACAAGAAATGAAGTTTCTGATGCAAATAGCAGATACTTTAAATTTTCCACTCTGTTGCAGTGAACAAACAAGGAGGTACACAAACAATGCGTTTTGGTCGGTTAATTGATATTATTCTGATAAGGGATTCCATGGCCACCATCTGTACACTTCTCCCAGGCTTCGGCTCTCACTAGGCTTTAAAACACTAAAATCTTCTCACTCCTCAGGAGCTAGTGCCCACCCAAAATTCGGTTTAGAAATTCTTATGGCTTACACACACACACACACACMCCCCMAAAAAAAAAACACAGTTTTGTTGTCATACCAACCATTATGCCTTTGGATCATCTCAATGACTAATAGCACCTATCTCATGACTTTTAAACTTGACAGATGTCAGCTTAGCATCATATTGAGAAGAGAATAATGTGCAACTTATGCTGCAACTAAGTAAATTGCTGTAAACAAGCAGCATAAAGTCACTGCCAGTAAACAGAGCAGACAACAATTCTAAAACAAGGTCTGTGGTTTCCAAATTGCCTGCATTTCATTTTAATCTTTCAAAAATACTAGCACAAAATAGACCTTTGTTAGTGTTTTTAATACTTCCTCTTAYGGATCATTAATTATAATTCTCAAAAAATCCCTATGATTCTGAAAATAACAGTTATACTTGTCTGTGAATGTTGTCTGCAAGTACATCATGATCATCTTAGCTATATTTATTAATTAAAATTATTTGCCAAATACCGCCTACTGATAGCTCTTGATCTGCAGTTATTTGGGAGCTTCTAGTCACCAATATTTAAAATTTATGTGCTGGGCATTCACAGTTTGATACTTGGTCAAAAACATACATCTAGTCATTTGCTTGTGTATGCAATTAGCACGTTTACAAATCACCTCGGCGTTCTCATGTAAACATAGGTCTGAATTAGCCTAGCATAAGAGTTGGTACTGTGAATATTCATTGCCGACCAGTAGCTGTGCTCCTCAGGCGTCAGGTGCTTGTTTCTACCCCGAGTCGAGACTCCCCTGCTCAGCGGACATGCAAAAAGAGCAAAGAGCGCTTGCCTGGAAGAGGACGAGAGCGGACACAGATGGCAGAGCGGCGCAGAAAGGGCCCCACCATCCTCTGCATGCAAGGACAACTGCTTTGGGAACTAATTTTCTGAACTGAAAACTGWCTGAATCCCATCTCCTCAGGCATGAGGCAGAAAACTAAGTGATTGCAATGGAGAGAAACTGTCAGCTGAAATGCCAGTATGAAATCCCTAGGAATGAGATTTAGCCAACTTGGCAAAAGCAGGTGCATTCCAGATGTGGATCTTTCAAAGACTCTTTGTTTATGCAGACAACGTCCCAATATTTCAGCAGTTTACGTATTTGATGAGCCAGAATCTGGTAGCAGATGCTCCAGTATAAACCCATCCTCCACTGCCAAAGCCATTGAAATTACTCYGGATTTACGGCAGTATAACTGAGATCAAATGTTTCTGAATGAGACCTTTTGCTCCTTGGAGACSTTCAAGAAACAGAATTTTTTAGAAACATTTCTCAGAATTACTACAATTAAAACTCTGATGAATCTTTCCAACGTATTTGATTGCAAACAACCCATCCTGCTCTGATTCAATACGACACCTTTTCAGATCAGCATCTTAGAAAGAAAGGTTCTTCTTACCACAGTCCCCTGGGGCCAAGGCCTCAGAAGCGTATTTTGACAGAGCCATAGATTAGTGCAGCACTAGACAAGCATCCCATATAAGCAATTTGCTAATGGCTTCTGTTTCTCCTGACTGGAAAGAGGAGGGAAGGGAAGGAGGTGGAACAGGAGCCTGGAAAGCACCAGAAGAGGAGAAAAGAAGTGGTGGRTAAAATAGATTCCCCAGGCAAAAAAGGAGGCCAAGATATCTTGATACAGTTTGGAATATAGACTATTGTGTCATACCCAGACCACTGACTTTGGTGGGATCAATATATCATCCAGATAAGTAGTAACTGATGCACTTTATTACATTTAGTGGGAAGCCTCCCCAAAAAAGCCCCAACATTTCCAGTGCTGTTACAGGTGAAAGAATCATCCCTCACACATCAAGTCAGGAATTCATGCCTTTTGCAACAGAAGATCCAAAGCACCATTTTGCATATATTCATAAGACCTTAAGAAAAAACCTGAGATGAGTCCTATTACAAGAAAAAATAATGATCTGCACAGATATTTTCTTAATACTTTATTAAGTATAGAATACAGAATACGCTGTCCACGTAACTGCTCCTGCACCATTTGCCAGATGTTGTTTGTGTTACCACAACACTGTAGTCATATTAAAAAGTAAAAAATTCCAAGTTCTGCTGGCTCCTCAGCTTCTACCGAGGGTGCTGTCCTGCTGCAGGCTTTCAGCAAGACACAGTTAAGCAGACAGTAACTGCAGATTTCACTTCTCCATTGACCTGCAGTAGCACTACGAGTCAATTAGTGGCTTAATATTGCTCAGACATTCATTCAACCTTGAAGTGTGTAGATTTTCATCTGTCTGACTCTTACTGTTTAAGAGAGTCCAGGGAGAATATTTACAATTGATGGGTTGTGACCACCTACTTCTGAAGGACCAAAATGACCACAGATTATCTCTGCAGTGAGTGTAGCTATCCAGCTATTTTCCAAGAATTCAAAATCAAAGATAATGTTACTCAATGGCCAAGTTTTAATGTAGTCTTAGAGRAGTGCTGCTTGCATTACTGTCTCATTTGAAGCATTGCATCTTGCAGAATCTTGGCTCTGTAGCATCCCTTTCTCTTGTTCACTCTATTATCTGATAGTCTATTAACACCATTAGGAAAGAAAACTGCGGTTAGTGGTAAGAAAATATTGGTCAACAATGATGTTTCCTTTTAATAATTAAAATGGGAAACATTTCATTTTCCRATATTATTAAGAGAAAATCCTGCATGTTTTATATTTACACCGATTCAGTTCCGGTCACCTACAGTCACTCTCATTTGTATTTCCACAGCATGCTAGAGAGATGCCTCGTGCTCCTGATGCGATACACGGCTGCAGATTCAAATTTGTCAGGAGCTTCAGAAAGTTCTCAGCTCTGCCAGTTTGGGCACGGYTGCTTCCCGCTTTGCCACGGAGCTGTTAAGTATTGATTTGCAGAGTACATCTTAASAAACGCACGTGCTGCTACAATGCCCGTTGCCGGGAATGCACACAGAGAGTTAACTGCATAACAGATCTAAAACGTAGCTACTGTAATTTGTATGTCCAAATGGGATTATCCAAAGCTTTTAYGTGCTCGCCCCACTTCAACTCACAAGTCTAACATGGGAGGTACCACGCGCTTCCGGCCTCTTGCAGGGAGAGCACAGAAACGCAGGGAAAAGGGTGCAAACTCTCGTAGGGACATGGGGGAAGAAAGAGGCAGAGCCTCTGCTGAAGTCAACAGAGCTGTGATGATTTACACCCGCTGCAAGTCAGCTCCTTAACCTACTAAAGCAGGCTGCCGGAGCGAGGCCTGGGCGGCTGCAGCGAGCACAGCTGGGTCACAGCCGTGCTGCTCCGTTTTTGCCTCCAGCATCATTTGCAAAGCAGCCAGCTAAAACTCCGGTTCCAGCCCCGTTACTGATTGGGGTGGCTGCTGATGTGTGAAGCAGAACACAATTATCAGATCCTGGATTAAGCTCGCGTGACTGGCCGTCAGAAGAAACCTTATCTTGATGTGTAAACTCAAAGAATACGCCGAGGCAGAGAGCTGAAGGGAAGCGAGCACGGCGCGCACAGCGCCCGGCCCSTGGCTCTGCCTTCCCACGCACGCGGCCCGAAGCACGCAACCTGCTCCGTGCGAAGAGCACCAGGTAAAACCGGCAGATGGAAACGATACTGTAAAAGAACAACTATGTCGGTGATTTATGTGTCTCTGCCTAACTGTTATCAAGCACAGAGGGGCTTATCTTCAGGTGATGTGTTCATGGCACTATCTTTAGAAAGCACTAAGAAGTAGGAACTATCTGTCATGACAGCACACAAATATCCCAAACTGTGCCCCCTTTATAATAGATGTCTGAAATCAAGTAACAGTGGCTAAGGAAAATTAATGTCTCAAGAACAAATTGAAAAGGCACTTTCACAAGCTGAGGAAATGACCGCAGATCCTTTCAGGTATACGCGCCCCAGCTGAAGACCTGCATCTCCCCCACGTTTAGCTATAGGATGTGATTTTTGCTCCGTGAGTACTAATACCTTTGCTTATGGGAATACAGAGGTTCCCTTGTAACAAGGGAAAGGCCTGTGAAGACCAACACAGCAGGGCGGTAATAGTCTCTAACTCTTTAATGCCTTCATTTACTAAGGTCATTCGCCCCCCAGATTTTGCCTAATGTTTGCTTTCTTAACTCCAGCACTCCCCACCCCATCATGATGTAGCTTACTGTAACACTTAGGGAAAGTGAGAGGCAAGCTTAACCTTCCACTGGCAGAGGAAGTCCCCAAATACCTCCAATGGCCTGTTCCCCTTTGCCAAGCTTTAAAGAAAACAACATTCACCAGCATATTTTGTGATGAAGTTGATCCAATCAGGGAGACGCACACGTGCTACAAGAAAGCCTAGCAGGTCAGGCCTCTAGGTGACCTGGGCAGAGGAGCACCTCATCCTAGATGAGGACCAGACGTTCAGCCTCCTCAACGTATTTTGACGCCTCAGACTGTCAGAGAGTTTGGGTGGCACGCAAGAAGCACCTTTGGGCATTGCAGGGAGCTTTGTATCAAGAAAAGTGCTTCCACCAATAACCCCCTGCTCTGCAATTTAATAAGCTTTGCCGTAGCTAGGTTCCCGTTCCACCTTCGAGCAATTCCCTCTGCCACTCCCAGACAGGCTGCGACAGCCGTGCAGAAGAAATATTCCCCGGTGCATCGTTATAGCCCAGCTCCCCACCAAGGACAGGCTCCGCCAGCATTAGAGCCCTCTCCCTTGTGAGCAACCTGAGCTCGGATTAAGGAGCGAGCCCACACTGTCAACCTTAACCTGACGCGAGGCCGTAACTAGGGCAACAGCATCTCGCAAATACACGCTGCCATGCTAGTTCGTCTTTTTGCATTGCAGCACAAAATATGATCGGTACATGGACAGGTAAATAAATAAATAAAWAAAAGAACTCATCCCATCCTAAGGCTCATATTTTAATCCTGGAGTTTACTAAGAGTAATGGCAGGTTATTTATTAGTGTTGACATTAATGCAAAAAGATCATCTTTTTTCACTCCATATGCGTGGCGTATTCCAAACGACAGTGCGGCCCTTTCTCGCTTGGACAGCAGTGTAATTATTTGCAGCAGGTAGCACAAAATGATCGTCCCAAAATTAGACTCAAGCTGTTTGTCTGGTTTAGCTTCATTTTTATTTATAGACACTGAGTCTGGGAGCTTTCTGTATGCAGAGCAGGACATAGTGACCTACTCTGGCTCAGTTATGTAATAGTTTCAAAGAAGACTTAGTGTAAATTGACCCTAATCTGATTTTGAATTGTGACACATTACAATTCCAAAAATAACCAGCATTTATCTAACTACACAATTCATTTGATTTTTCACAACCAGAAATAATCAAAGACTGGTAAATCTAACTTTACTAATTCCTTTACTAATTAGTAATTTAGTAATCTTTACTAATTCCTTAAACTTTCTAAAAAAAAGATGCCTCACTCTACACTCATTAACTATGAATACAACCATGCAATTCTGGTGGCTCTGTAAAATACTTAGCTTAACTTTATAGTCGGTTCCCAAGCGCAAATACTATATTCAAAGAAAGCACATTCAAAAAGAAAGAAACCTGTAGATTTTTGAATATATAGTCTTAAAACTTACATAGTCAAATCTGCAAGGAGGTACAAACCTGTGCTCACATCCAAACACACAAGTGTTCCCCAGTTTCCCCACTATTCCCACCAGGATTTGAGCATACGGACGCAGAGCTCCTTTCCCACAAGCACTCGAGTGTGCAAGCTCCTTCTGAGGGCATCCTGACTGCACATTTCAACTGTGTTCACGAAAAGGGAATACAAAAGAGGTATAAATGTGGCTCAGAAAATTAAGTTGCAAACCAGAATCAGTATTCACAGATATTTTTACAATATTTGCTTAACTCTTGCTGATGAATAGCAGCTATATGAAAATACAGAGACACATTCGGAATGGTCTTAATAACTTTGAGCAGGAACTCCCTGCCAAACAACTGAAATAAAAGGGCCTGGAAAACAGGCCCATCACATTTTACCTTTTTATCGGAATTAACTAACTAATCAGCAAAACTGATTATGCACGTTATTCAAATTTGGCCTTTCTAAAATGCCATAGCTTGGGCTCAAAAGTGATTTCTGGTATGGTAATAGTGGTATTAATTTATAGCGATTATTAGCTTGGTAAAAAAGGCTCCAGTCCTGCAGACGGGGCCTGTACGAGCAGAACACTTGCAGACAGTTGGCTGCTGAAGTCCTGCACAGATCAGATTACGCAGAGGGTAACTAACTGACGTTCATCTTTACTATCAGCGAGTAACACACAGACGGGTTTTGGCTTCATGCAAAAGCAGTAAGTGTGATGCTTTCAAGTGCAGATATTAGGGTCCCTACTGACAGTCCTTCATTATACAGGTTATAAATTGTTTATGGATTATTAGAAGCTACATTCTGAGATACTTCCTCTATATATCAAGTCATTCATTCTCTATTTATTCAATAGCATAAAGCCACCTACTTACTTAGAGCAGCTGGAATATTTTATTTTGAAATCTAAGGGCAGCGACAACTTTTCTATTGGTGCTGTTATCTGCTCCTGAAAAACTAATTGTTTCTTTGAAACCGTGTTTGTCCAACTGCCTTTTGCAAATGAATTCACATGTATTTTCTGTTTGTGTCAGGTATATGGTTCTTGTCAAAAGTTCTTGCTGCGCAGAGCTCACCTTGGAGGTGCTGCTGTTTTCCTTTGCACAACGTGTACGAGTTAACGGCAAACACTGCACCATTTGGAGGCRTATTCTCCTTCAGGCTTTCTGGCAGCTTCCTTCTGGGAAAAATACCTCTCCGGACACCAACGGTACGTTATCACATGGAGACACAGCATTTGACCACACTGTGATACCCACAAAGAGCGCTGCAAAACAGAGTTCATCACAGGCCTTCCGAAACGTCGTGGTCCCCTCCTGCCCCGATACTGCTATCAGGGCAGGCCTGGCTCGTCTGTCGTTTTTTTAAGTAAAGGTTTAGAGGAAAACACATGAGGGGGGTCTTATCTTCACTGCTGCCTTAAAGGACAGTCAAGGGGGAGGGCAAATTATTGCTGCAATCTCCTGTTTGTACATGCACCATCTAGGAGCAGACTACATATAACTGAGGCTCCAGGCCAAAACTTTAAAACAAAATTTAGTCTTATTGCATCAGTTGCATTCCCATTAATGTGTTTTAATAGGCACTAGTGTTTCATTTTTTCTTCAGAAATAATCCTTTTAAAGTCACTTATGTTTGCAAGTAGACATTATTTTTGGCAGGATAAATGCACTGCAGAGGAAAGACTCTGTTGTATGCTGCTTTATTTGGGAGCGAATAAGGGGCATTAGGAATGAATTGCTCTGACTCCAGAAGATTTTAAATTACATATACTTGGCATGGAGGGAAATAAAGGGAAAATGGTGCATATTTCTCAAAAGCTTTTAAAAAATAAATTAAAGTTTCCTATACCAAGTACCGTTGCTCTGAATAAATATTTTCATTTTTTCACCTGTGATACGAAATACCTAACTGAATGTGTATTAATGAGCTTAAAATAGTTCATCTTGAAATTGATTTTCCTTTTTCATTACTATCAACACCTAGCATTTCTAATTAAGAGTTGAGGAAAGATGCACATACAATCAATCATAAAATRCCCCTTCAAATATTTTTAAAATTATAGAGCAACAATACTATCATAAAATAAATGCAGAGTAGGGGGGAAAATCTCTTTGTGAAATATTCTGTCAGAGAATAATTCTGTCTTGATATCATTTCTGTTTTCAACGTGATTAAGGAGCAGTTATTACTCAAAGGCGCATAACCACATTGTGAGAGTACGGYAAAATAATCAGAGGTAAGCAACGGTGCTTTGCCATTGCAGACATCGACTAAGAAAGTGAAGAAGTCAGACAACCGAGGAAGCTCCACGAAAGACATGCTAATAAATGTCAGATCCTACCAAAACAAATTAGATGATCAAAGACTGCAGGAMTGTACAGGTGACCGAGAGATGCAGGAATGAAGCTTTCCAGGGGCACAATTACTGAAGATGTCTGAAATAGTGCCTATTAAAGGTCATGTTTTAAGGCTGTCTAAAATTGGACCCCTACTGAGTACTTACAACTCTATCTGAAATAAGTTTTATGATCCAGCCGGTTGGGGAGTTTCTGCACTAACTAGAGCTCCACGATAAGATGAAGGAACTGAGATTAGCAGCACACCCAGCTCAAGTCCTCTGTGATGTTATGATGATGTTATGACTAAGATATTGTGATGCCCTTAAGAGTTATCCTTGATTCAAAATACAGTTTAATTTCAAACTCAAAATTTAGGAGGGAAAAAGCTATCTATTCGTCACTATAAGGGCTGAAAGTCATGACTTGCACTGTAGCCATTCRTAGTCAATAAATCAGCATCTCTAAGGAAACCAGAAATACTCCAGGCATTTCAAAACTTACCTCTAATGACACTGCTTTACTGGGCACTTTCTTAATAGAAGCCCACATGCAGTTGGTGAATCAATTCCATAAACACTTTGCATATAGCATTTTCTCTAGTCTTGCTAATGACAGCTGGATTATAAACATCTCYAGGATACAGCCTACTTCCCATCTCATAGTTTTACATGCCATTCAGGAAAAGCACACCAGGAGCTCCTGCTTGACTGCATCCCAGGGTATTGCTACAACTCAAACACTTATTAACAAAATGCACCTAAAATCAGTAAGACTATGTCACGCACCGTATCCACCCCCAGTAGTCTTAGAGTCTTCAGACAATGTGCCTAGACCTTCTTCCTCAAAATACAGTTACATCATTATAAAATACATACATCAGAAAAACACAAGAGAGAGGGACAGCGAATCGACAGGAGAGCTCAACCARGTAGCAAAACAACCTCCACTTCCAAGGGAAATCACTTCCTTTTAATTGCCAAGATGCCCCCAATCTACACTCCCCAGTAGACTTTATAATTCCTGATAGGGTTCAGACTCTGAACCTTTTGGTAATAGGTCACTACCGTTAGCAATCACAATCCATGTGTAACACAGAGAGAAAGGAAAAATTCCTTTGCTCAAAAGAAGATTCACTGGGCATTTTTTCACCAAGGCTCGATGGTTTGTGCCATTAACAGTGGCCACTTTAAAAGCATAAATGTGCTTGAGGTGAGGTGGCAAATGACAGGAAATGACATGAAACTCCTGAGCACAGCTGAGATCAGAAATGCCGAATGGGTGCCCAGGAAACTTTACAGGTAGGGTCTCCAGCCGCTGACTGGCCGCAAAACKTCAGTATTTACTGAAAGCCAAGTTCAGTAGTAATACGTTAGTGAGCAACCGTACTTTCCCCTTGTCTGTCTTCAGCACATATTCTTCCCTGCAGGGCTTCATGYGGGAACCAATTCAGTTTCTCTGGGTAGATTTCAAATGACATTTTCAGGGGAGAAAAATAATTTGTGTTGCACATTTTTTTTCAAGCTTCATAAGCATTACCAGCTCAGTATAGCATTAGTCATATCCTTACAGTCCAGCAATGCTATAATCACTGCTTTACCATGCAAACACTATCACTCATGCTTAGACTTTAACTAACTCCTTCCTCAACTCACTCAGCCTGTTAGAAATCTTGCTTGACAGCTCTTTGATATCTACACAGTATATTTCCAAGCCCTCAGCAACAAAGCTGAAGCATATACAATCTCTCATGATGTTGAATCTTATCCAAGTGCACGGTTGAGTTYAGACTTTAATTATTTATGAACTATTAGTTTCCTGAGCTATTCTAATAATTTTACCCAATAGTAGAATAGCTTTTACCATGTAGGACAGTGCAATACTTCATAATCCTTCTTGACAATCTGCTGCCATAGAGGGACAAATTGCTGTGCACGTGCCATTCAGATTTAGCACTGAAAACGGACAATCAGAAAATAAACATCAATYTCCCAGACACATTTTACCATATAGAAAACAAGCAGTGACAAAAATGTTTAGGCACCAGAAATGTCTGACTGCTTCGAAAGCAGTCTGAGATAAATATAAAAGAGGAATCACTATCCTGGGAGAATAGTTTCTATATGGGGAGCTGTTCTGAAATAGCTATTGCAGACATAATGTATTGTGCAATGTGTGATGTTGTTCCTCAAGAAAAGGTACACACATAATTGCTTGGAGGACAACATAACTAGTCACATACATACAGCGTTACCACACATTATAAGAATCACAAACCAAGTCCCTTAACATCATGAGACTAAATCATAAATTTTCAGGGTGTCTATCTTCGATCTTGCTTCAAATTCTGCTTTTGCCATTGCCATTGGTTGGGTATATCACAGGCATCTCTCTTTCCACATCGTCCGCTGGACTTTGACCACATTCTCCTCTCCTGTTCTGGCTGCTGTCTCCATTTTCCTGTCCCTCACCCCGACCGGCAATCACAGCCGACATTCAGACTTCCAACTCACTACTATGCTCAGCTACTGCAGCTATTAAAGACAGTTGATCCCAGCACCTGGACACAGCCATTGGGCAGGAGGAATCGTATCTTGCTCTTGTTCCCCTATTCATAAGATTCTGATACAAATTAATAAACTATTGAAAAGATATATGACTGGTCTGGTTTTGTCATACAGTTCTCGTTATTTTTATATAAACAGTGGTCATATTTTCAAGCTTTTCTAGCCAGCCATAAATCTATTTTCTAAAGTAAAAGCTGAGATTTTTATTTAAAAGACTGAGCTTTTATAAACATCAAGTATTTCAGCATTCATGATAAAATGTGTGAAAGCTAGTACTACTTTGACTACTGCTAGCCAAAGATAGAAGAACTTGGCCTAACTCTAACACAAAAACATGGTTTTCATATTAATACAACTGACCTTCTATTTATTTTTACTTTGAGTTTTCCAAGGCTACTTAACTGTTAGTTCACAGAAGTGTTACCCGAAGCATGACAATTCATAGCATCACCAATACCTGGAAAGATTTTTTTCCTTTTTATTAGTAAGATATTTTTCCATCTAGTTTAGGCCAATAGAAGAAATACTTTCTTAGTGTGAGAAGCTCAAATATTTTCCTTGATAACGTGTTGAATATTTTTTAGAGAATGTGAATTAGTATGGGTAATTACAACCTCACTTTCAAATATAAACAGCTGGATTTGCAAAAAAAACTGCTACTCTTCAAAACTCATTGCAGTCACTTGAAGAAAGTCCCTCATTTCCTCTGGATTCCAAAGGCTAAAGCAAATGTCATTACTATAGTTCTTCTCTGTTGACGTATCTATCACAGCTATTCAATCTCAGCACAACCTGCGAAGGACTTTTAGCATCTACATGCTCAGGGCCTCATCCTAGGTGAGCCCAGAYGTGCTGCAGAGGTCAGAAGATGCACGAGCTTTGAAAGGCAAGCTCTAGCAGATTTAGGAGTGGTGGTTTAAAACATTACTGTTTCTGGATCTCTACCTCATCCTCATGCCAGAGGTGAATGTCAGCCAAATGAGACGTAAATTATGCTTTAGCTGCCACAGTTTATGGTCCAGGGTGTTGCTTTAAACCACCACTGCTGATTCATGGATACCTGAAGCCGGGTGGGTTGGGCAACTGGAGCGACAGGTTTTTAAACCACTGCAGTTAATCCACCAGAGCTATAAATTGCATCCTTACCCCACCTGTGAAGCTGTCTCTGTCATTCGAGTTCATATTGGTAAATACAGTAAATGTATTTATAATGAATGTAATTTACCACTGGTATTTTATTTTATGCAATATGATTAAACTGCAAAGAACTGTATTTTTCTTTACTTCCAGGATGTTGTAACTATGATCTCTTGTTTTATATTACCAAACTTCAACTATATCCAAATGTCATTCCCCACCAGAAATACTGTATTCAGTTCACTCTGTGAAATTCTTTAGATATATTCAATGCCAGCATTACTGGGCTGCACTATGAAGTTATTCCATTACAAAAATTCCAGCTTGGGAAAGCAAAAAAGCTAAAAGTGGAGTGTAAAGCCTAAAAGCAAGGATTTAAGTTACATGTTGGCATCCTGTTTCATAGTAATATTCTATTTACAAATGCTATGCTATGTTCATCGGGGAATATAGGAAACTCATTTGCAAATTAAAGTCTGAGTCAGAACACTCTTGTTCAATTAGAAAAAGAAAAAAAAGAATAAAAAAATGAGTTAGAGACATAGTAAAATAGCTTGATTTGTGTCTCTAGGGAACATGTTATTCCTCTAGCTCGTATCTTTCAAATTTGGCACATCAGACCTTTCACCTATGGATGACTCATTTCAGACGCAATTGTCGGTGATTTTCACGTCTGCCAGTATACACTGCACTGCAAGTCACCAGTTCTGATCGCTCCTGCTCTCTCACTTGGTGAGGTACTGAACACCGACCTGTCGGCAGTTCCTGGTGGCAGCCGCCCTCTCGTCTTGGTCAATGCCAGAGACCAAGCCAGGGGCCTCCATTGCTAAAAATACGCATTTCCAAAGGCAGCTTCTTGGGGGCTGTAAGAAGCCCATGTCCCCTGAGAGTCAAAACCAATGGGACAGTTAGCAGTAAGGGATGCAGTCAGCAGGCTTCACTGAAAAATAAATAAATAAAYGAACAGTCTGTCGTGAGCGAGTGCGTTTGAGGCCAGCACACCATGCTGATTGCAAGGTTCGTCTGCTATTGCTATTGCTATGTACCTCCGTTCATCTGGCAACAGCCCATGCCAACCTTGCATTCSCATCGAACGGGAAGGGCCTTCCGGAAAGCTGACTCTGCTTCCAGGCAATGTGCTAAGGGGGACATACAACGTATCAGCAGTGATCTGTGGACTACACCGGCTCTACTCCTAAGCATCACTTATATCTCACTTGAAATAGTGAAGAAGGTTTATGATTAGTAGGGGAGCTTCACTCTGCTGGGTGATAAATCCTCCTCTCCTTGCTCACTGGAGGATGTGAGGACAAGGAATGTGAAATGGGCCGATCTCCCTAGCTCTTGCACGTGCTTTTCCTGCCCAGGGTAAAACATCATCTACTGAAAATGCAGACACATGCACGTGACAGTGGAGACATCATAGGGTATTAGCTTGTTTCCTAAGACTTAATGTAATATGAAAGATCATTTCTCAGTTAAAAAGATATGGGGGAATATTTTCCTTAAACCATTATTCACTGGCTTTAAACTTATGCCTGATCCCTATTAACACAAGACGTTTGTATTGTAAGGAATGTCTGCAGTAGCGTTAACAACGCTACGAGGGCATATGCAATGTTTCGTACACGGGGACTACTTAAACAACCATACGCCACAACCATGTATGTACGGACTTACCTGTTTTCTAGGCATAGCTTCTGCAACAAACTCAAAGCGACCAGCAGATGAGGACACCCCTTGTCCCTGCACTACTTGTCACGCTGTCCCGAACCAAGGGAGGTCCTGCCGCGTCCCACTGCCAGGAGCAAACCAGGAGCCACAGCCAGGAGGGCCTGCWGGGCCCCCAGGACCCGCTGCTGCCAGACGCACAGCGCATCACCTGCATGGCCGAGCCAAAGCCCGTGGGGACTGCGGACAGAAGGACGGGAGACAGGTAATGCAGGAGAAGGGATTCCACCATTTTGGGGAAGTGCGTTCCCAATTTAAACACACCTCCAAAAGAGCATGAAGGAAACACTACGGTGCGTCAGCAACACAAGGCATTTTTTCCCCATTTGGGTTTTCCTGTTGCTTTTTCATCTGCTGCTATTTTCTGTTCGAATTACACAAGAATCTCTCTTTCTAGTAATTGTCTTATTACTTATAGTCTGTCAGGGAAGATCTGCTAGTTCCCTGCAAAATTTATCCTTAGCAAAAGAAATAATGAATATGTCAGCTGAATCTGTCTCTCTAATGCTTTTATTATCCTTCTCTGCTTAGTTTGCCAACAACCCTCTTTCAATAAAAAGTGATACAGTATATACTAAAAATAATAGTAAATAAACTGATTTCAACTTGCAGATGTGCTTACTGGCTAAGAAGATTGGCTATTTCCCACATTATCGACTAAAGAAAACCATCAATGCACATTGACTCTACATTGCCCGTGGAACCCCTTAAAACTAACAACTTTCAATTATTCAATGTATCATGGGCTGATCTGACAATTGCTTATTGAAATATTGATTCTAAAGATCGCATGAGTGATGCTGTTTGAATTTATGGAGCACTGAACTATGCCTTTCCAATAGCAGACGAACCTTGCAATCACTGATACAGTTTGTTTTTTAATCTTGGTCAATAATGGGGTGAACTTCACTGTTCTGAGTACCGATGTGTACTTCTCTAAAAGAAGCTCCTCTAGGACATAGAGCTAATGCTGACAACGTACTTGTCTACAAAATGACTCAAGTGTCTGACAAAGCCCGTAGTATTGTGCAGTATTTTTAATAGGCTGATAATTGCTTACTAATTGTAAAAGGTTTGCACATCATTAAAAAGGTCTATAAAATCCATTGATGATAAAATCTAATGCTGATAAAATGAATATATGGTAGTTTGCAACATTTTACAAGGCACTGAAATGTGAAGAATTTGTGGCCTATTCTTAACTATATTTGCAGCCTCCAAGAGTTTACTTTTCTGTTCTCCTCCTCTCTATCCTTGCCTGTTTTCTTCAGTGGGAAAAGAGGGGTGATTAAAGTGACTCTAGCAGTAGGTCTTCTTCTATTATTTTAAACAGATCATTGGATTCTTTTTTATATTCTCAGATTTTTTTCAATATGTTAGTGTTGTAATGTATTTTACAGAAGACTATGTCAATGGAAGGGAAGAACTGATCCAATTAAATAACTCTACTATGTAACTCTTCCAGGTATTTTTGAGAGATGACTACCTAATCTTCTGTGTATGTGCATGTATATGTATATACATGCATTCACATATATATTCATATAGTATATACATGAAAATATGAACTTAATATACTTACTAATTAGCTTTATCTATTCCAGGTTTACAGAGTATCATGGATAACTGCCTTACTCTTTAATGTTCCAGAAGTTGCTAAACCGCAATTAAACTTATATCTAAAGCTCCACACACACAACCAATACACACTGGGGTTTGGATCCCTGTGATTCTTCGCTTGAAATATAGTCAAGGGAATTGACCCATGCCTGCATGTGTCTCATTAAGGCTGCCCAGATCTGTCATTTCCAATTTTTCACGTTGACCCCTCTATCTTCTTTGCTTAGCTAAAGTGTTCAGTCAACTCCACACTGCCAAAAAAATTCTAAGCATACTGCTGATCCTGAGTTCTTCTCTTGACCCTTGGTATTGCTTAAAATATGAGATGCTAAGAAATGCTTAAACAACACTAGGATTAAACATTCCTTTTCATAACCTCCTTCAGTGTTCTGAAAGAAATGATCAATACTTCAAGATGACAATGAATGTCTTTAATTAAATAAACCTTTTTTTTATGTGTGTGTGTGTGTGTGTTTATCAAGCTATCTTTCTTGGTACAATGTGCAAGAACTGTGGGATATTCTCTAATCTGTAACTTTCAGTTACAGGATAATCATTAAATCAGCAGTTATGCTACGTTTGGCCCTGAGCTCTGCAGAGCTAAATCTGTACGCGCTCTGTGCATTCTGGCACAGCTCATAGGAGACTGAGGAGATACTAAGGACACAGATGAGCCTTGGGGAGCCACTGCTGCTTATTCAATTTTGCAGTGAATGGGGCAGTTCTAGAGAGTTCCTGTAAAAGGAAATACGTTTCTTAACCTGTCAGATGTAGTTAATTCCAAGTTCAATGCAAAGGGCAAGAGGAGCTATCTCTTACCCGCCATATGGGGACAAAGCTGGAGCTGTTCATGCCATCCTTGAGTGCAATTACTGAAACGGGGTCTATACTCAGTATGGAGTACACAAATGAGAAGGGTGACTTGCATGTCACCCTTGCACCTCTTACACACTATGGAGCACATACCTATTCTTGACTGACTGTGGCTCTTGCAAATATTTTAAGTTCAAAAGTTGCTTCTGAGGACTTTCTGATAAATGTAATTTTGATTTAACACCATATTATCTGTAAACTACAGTTCACAGCCCAAAATCTGCTCTCATTTGTCCTTGCAATGTCTGCAGTCCAAGAACAGTGTTACAGATTATGATAATCCCCTTTTAAATTAATCAGGTATAGCCTGCTAGGGCGAGTTGTTAAGGAGCCTTATAGAAAGGAGATGTCTCTCCATGTGAATACAACCAAATTTAAAATACAAAACAGAAAATTGCTGCAGGACAGGAACGCTATTAAGGTCCATACCTAAAGGTGTGACTGTGACTCAGTGTTGGACCAGTCACATCGCCTCTGGGCAGGATCTGAGCTCATGCAACCACTCACACTATGCATTATCACAGGTCCTCCCTGCACACACAACCTCCTTTTTGCATACATCTGATGGCTCATCAAGAGGAAAATGAATCACTTGCTTGTGGTGGGTTTTGCTTTCTTCCTATGGCTAAACAACACACATTACATCCCAAGTCATACCTATCTAATATCAGTTGTATGCCAAAGCTGTCATCTAGGTGGGTACAAATGTGCTGGCCTTCACTCTGCAAAGTCGTACATACACGAGATGCCACTGAGGTCAATGCGACTGCAACAAATTTGTCTCCTCGGCACGTGGTTAAGCATTCTTCCTACAAGGCTAAACTAAGACTGCTCAGCATCTTCACTGCTTCTATTCCAGCTGAAATTTAGGTAAAAGGGGAAAATTCCTTCTTTCATTACAGCCCTCATAGACTGCCACAGAAGTGTATACACAAGTAATAAAACCCTTTGGCTACCTGTGCGAAAATTCCCTCAGCACAATCAATGCATGCCATATTTTTGCTGTAAAATATACAGGATATCCTACAAACTTCAGAGCAGGAGGCAGAGGGTAGGAGGAAAAGCTACTCCTCCAAAACATGCTAAGTAATTCATTGTGCTGCTTTATTCAGATTGAAAGAGTCATTACCACCGTAAAATTTCTAAAGAAAACTGAAAGCTTTAGTGGAGATACTCTTAAGTCTGAGAGGATGAAGAGCTCCTTCCATGCCAGCAAATGCTCTTTTGTAGATAATCAACATTTTCCTCTGCTCCTATTTGAAATGGAGGGTTGCTTCAGAGAGCACGTGGTTGTCAAAAAACACAGCCTACAACTGCCATTACTCCTGCAACAACGCAGTTTTCTGAAATAGCGTTAAATCAGTTAGGTAGTGCCTCCATAGTATTCTGCCTGAAGCAGCATTGAGCTCAGCAGCACCTAGTTAGGTACTTGGTGCTAAGTGTCTCTGTCGCTAGATTGCTACTGGAGTGACTAGTTTAACAGTAGTTTGAGTATTTTACACAACACTGCAGCATAGATATATACACAGTGAGATTTAAACAGAGCAGGACTAACCTAACTCAGCCAAATTTTCAAGTAAATGTAAGCCTTTATTATGCCAAAGTTAAATTTTTTGTGTTCTGTCATACTGCATTCTTCAATGCTACTTCCCATTTAAAATCCTTTGAGGGAGAGGAAGTCACATTCATGGTAAATGAGGATTTGGGGGAGGATATATACCACTGAGAAGTACTAAATTGCTATTTTACTTTCATCTTGTATGATTCTGGTCTAGTTTCTTTCTTTTGCGTTGCAACGTACTTATTTGCATCACTGGTTAAAGGAGTAATACGAGCTTACCAGTATTTTTGGCCTTACAAAAAGGATATGCTATAACCCCCTGCACACTGTTTACTATTTTAGGAAAAGATCTTTGTATCTTTTTCTATATGGCTTGATATTTATGATCAAGAAAATCTGGCGATATCATAAAGTTCCACTGAAAAATTTGCTGGTCCATTGCCTGTAGGCAATGGCAGACACTATTTTCCCCTTAATGTTTTCTTGTGCTAATATTATAAGTTATATGAAGATCATATCACTTAGCTACAGAATCAACTCTCTCAGCAAAAGCCTGTGATAAAGTCAAGCATTTATTCTGGTTAACATCATGCCAGGTAGAGACCTGTAAGAAAGTCAGCTATACGGTTATATAGTGCTGGATACTGTGCTCTCAGCACTGGGTTGTGCTTCAACAAAGGAGAAAATCTCAGACAAAACCATCAGCAACAAATCCTCAGGTCTGGATTCTCATTTATGACAAAGCATCTTTAAACTTATGATATTGTAAAAGAATAGTGAGATGGGCATAAATATAACGTGAGATGCTTATTCCACCACRGCCCCATCCCTGCCAGCACAGTGTAAAGGTGACCGGGCAGTCATATCTGTTCCTCCATAACATTATGTCATATTATGTTCCATAGTAAAATGATGTTTAAACAACATAACAGAATTGCCCTGAACCTCTAATTTGCAGCCTATTGTCCTTGTCCTCAAACAGCAAGAACAAAAAAGTGCTGTCAGCGTCGTACTCCTAGATACGATATAATCATGTTATGCAAGTGAAGCCAGTGACAGTCTGACTCTCAACCTGTACTCACTCAGGAGTCGTCTTCTGCTGCCTGCAAGTATGAACGCGGTAAGTCAACCCTGTGTTATCCTTGGAATGTGAACTATACAGCAGGAATTCACTGGTATCTATTGGCTGCGTGTTTTTAACTCAATGATAAAAATAAACTTCTTTCTGAGGCATGACAACCTCGATCTGAATTTAAAATAGATTTTCAGCTGGCGTGCATCAGCATAGGTACATAGACCCTCTCAGCTGACCCTCCGATGCCGTAACTCCCCTGCTCTCGGAGAATCCTGCAGGCATCGTTCTACCAGCGGCGGCTGGAGTACCTCGCACAGAACGCCAGGAAGAAAATGAAAAAGCTTGAGGAAGCATGCATCTTTTTAACAAATGATTCCTTTTCACAGCAAACTCCACAAAAGCTTGTTTATCTTTATAGTTTGTCATCACAGAACTATACATCTCCTGGTTTCTCGTCAGTTTGTCAAACGTTCTACATTTCATGAATGAACCCAGTATTCTGCGCAGGTTTTTTGTTTAGGTTTTTTAAAAGACCAGGCTTCTTTTTGAAAGCATTTTTTAACACTCCAGTATTTGCTATAATAAATGAGTAATGTCATTTTAAATGACTAAAATTTATTTTCCTAATAAGCAGGACTAATTCTATTTTATCAATTGCTGAAAACCTAGAAGCTCAATGAAACAAAACCAGTCCTTCCTTCCTACAAAGAATTTGTAAACTAATTACATAAGGCACAACAGAAAAACTTCAGTTCTAATACATAAACGAAAAATAAAATTTTAATAGCTGATCTGAGAGACAATAGTGCCAGCACGTCAGCATGCAGAGTTCTTCCAGTCACTTTTGCATATAAAGCTGAAGAAATACAGAGGAGAACAGCGAGGTTCATTTCTAGGTATTTACAAGAAGCTCTGTCCACATCTGAGGGACAACACAGGAGAAAGCATACAAACACCTGCTTGAAAACTGAAGTAGTGGGATCACAGCAACTAAGAGTTCACCTTAAATGAAAGGTGAATCCAGGAAGATATTACTGAATTTATATTTGCAGAAGAAAACAGAAAAACTAGAGCATAGAGAAGAGACATTGAGGCAGGGCAGAACCTTTGAAGAATCCCACAAGAAGCTGAAACAAAATGAGGACATGAGAAAAATTTAGAGAGGATGGAGTCATAAAAAGAAAACAATTTCAAGATCATCTAATCTGACAAGGATCATTGAAAGGCCAGAGAGGTATTCTGAGGCTTGGGTTAAAAACAGAAAACCAAAACCAGCTCATTACAGATTCTGGCGAGTTACAAGTTTCAGCTGAATGCCAGGGACAGAAGCTAGACTGAGAAAGATACAGGACAGAAATGAAAGAGAGTAACTCCAGACAGAGATCGCACACACCACTTTCAGTGAGCTTACAAACCATAGGAAGAAAAAGAGCGGTAGCTGAGGAGCCCAGGCCCTCAGACAGGTGGGGGGCTACAGAAAACAGAAGATGGCTAACAAAGCACAAAAACATTGGGAGGGAAAAAGAGCTGATAGTAAGGGGAAGGTGGCGATCCCTCTTTTCTCTGAAAAACTGCTGTGATCTTGAGTGGGGAGAGATAGTGTGAAGAAATGTCAGGCTGAGCAAGCTACAGCCAAGGAAAGCGTGGATGACTGTTCTCTGGGCGCTACACACCCATGGATGCCTCTCTTCCCCCATTCCTTCCCTCCATTTGATCTTGGTAATTCACTTCCAGATCAATGGACCAAGTACTCTTGTCACCTTAACAGTCAACATTTCACTGGGACATAGTTTATAAATACAAGTATTTACAAATGAAAWTTCAACTATTTACATAAATTTTAAAAGTGCTTTGATCTGGGGGCAGGAGGATCTACATTTTGCTTTTCCAGTTAGCACTGTTTCTCAGGTCTCGACTTCTCTCCTCATAGTCACATAACCAGGTATTTTCTCATACAGAGATGATCAGAGGAATTATTCCACCTATCACCAGAGAGAAATGAAGACTAAGTGGCCKAACAGAACTAGTGGGATTAGCTCCAGTGATTCAGTCTAAAGGGATACGAGAATATAAACACAACTATCTCACCTCTCCCCTTCGCTTCTGGTTACTGCTTCCACATCAGTGTCAGGAGAAACAAACAGACACTTTCTCCACAACTACCAGCTTGGCATTCTGGTCTTAACCAAAGTTGGTGGTGGATCAGTTAAGTCACTCTTACTAGAACAGTTTGAAAGAGCTTCCCAGAAGCATTTCTAGGCAGGCAGAGTTAATTAATCCCATTCAGAATTGGTGCAGGACATTAAAATCAGCTCTTCAGCTCCACAAGCACAACCACGCAAGCTCCAATGGCAGCAAGTGGCAAATCTCCCATTTGCGTTCTGGTCAAAAGACAGCCAACAGCGGCAGCATTGCAGTGGACTAATTTGGCCGCTGAAAGGAGCGTGACATGTCTCCTAATCTCTGCGCTGGCCTGTTGATTTAGTCATGACAGAGAGAAGGTCCTATCGCATATGAGCACCACCTCACGTGAGACGTGCACTTCACTTGCGGGTCTCACTCCGCTCACCGGCGTTTTACTACCCATCAAGATTCTCCGTCTCATTCTTTCTGACTTCTTATTACTTCAGATGTTGAAGCAATGTTAAGCAATAGTAATTCTACTTATGCAACCTCTAATACAATTCAGTTTCACTGTGTATTATGTGTCATTTGATCCTGCAATTTTGCAGCCTCTCTGGACTAAATCTGACCTTAACTGGTTTAGCACAGCCGGCTCTGAACCAAACCAAAATATTGACTTTGAGGTTGAATATGTGGTTGAGGGATCATTTTTTCCTTAATTGAGGCTAGAATTAAACCAGTGATATTCAGTTTTAAGGTCACCCTAAATGGTAGAATTGAGATGGAGATTTTCTTCATTCATTCTGATGCAGCAAAYGGAGATGGAAAAATTCTTTAAATGTTTTGGCTTTGGCAGTATATCTAATTTGTCCTCAGATGAGCCTGCATGCATAAATGAAACTATAGCGGCAATACTGCTATTGAGGCTAATATTATACTTGCCTTGAAGATAGTATATAATAACAGTAGTTAAGAGTATGAATTTAGCATTGCAAATTATACAAACTGAACTATACAAATGCAAAACTATCATAGGAAAGAATCTTCACTAACAATGTGATATTTGCTATGACAAACAGCAGTGTTTCTGAAGTAATCTAGCCAAACTCACAAATTTCTGGCTGTTAAAGGAAAACATACACTGTGTCACAGTCTATCTCCTTAGCTGTATTTGGATAGCAATGTGCAAACAAAGCAAAAGTCCCAGCAACATGATGATGACATCAGGACGTCACCTTCAACTCACGCGTTCAGTGTGACGTTCATTGTGACGTTCATTAAAGTTCATACCAATTTATTAAAACAGACTCTAAATAAAAGAATCTGCAGTTGATTTCAGTCTGGTCTGAATCAGACACTACAGCTTCTAAAAATTATTTTACTGACCACAGCCCACTAAATCAATAGTATCTGGATCAAAACCATCTCTCTTTCAGCCCTGTAATTACAGAATAAAATTCTTCATTTTATTATTATTGTAGATTAAATTGATTCCACATACTTTTACAGAATGGTATTTTCAAGGCCCCCATCTGTTCCTTTCTTTGTCATCTTGTCCTGTCAGCTAAATTGTCAACCTTTCAGTCCTTACTTGGGCAAACTCGGGCTCCTCAATTCCAGTGCGTAACCAAGGCTGACATTTCCTATTGCGACTTAAATGACCACATCACATCAATAGTGCAGGAATGTGTAGCRAAGACTTTGGTACAGGAGGAAATGCAATGAGAAAGTAACATACCTTTTCTGATCTAGAATTAAGTGTGTTTCTTCTTATTCAAGGTGGGGGGGGGGAGAGCCAAAACTCTAAGAGAAAAAAAAAAAAAAGAAAAGGAAACCAAAAACGATGACTGCATATGTTGATGATGCCCCAGGATATTTTAACTTGCTTGCCAAGATATGCTGGGTTTTGTGAAGCTATTGTGTTTATTCTTGTTGTTCAATAAAAAATAATTAGTTGCCATAGCAACTGTCACATCATGTCACGCTTATGTTGTTTCTGGGATAAAGAACACCTTCTTCAAGAAAAAGTCATCATTTTATGGTGAAATGCTTTTGCTTTTTGTCATATCTATGAGAAACAGTTTCACTTTATTTTAAACTTCCTCCATGCAGATGACACAAAATGGTCAGAAAACGTTCTTTTCCCTCTGTACATAATGGAATAAGCCATTTGGATCTTCATTAAGAAATTAGGCAATGGCCATCACAACAGAGGAGGCAAAGTATCTGCAGTGTCTTTTTGGATGTGCAAGCATAGCTTTTTAATGCAATCTAAGTAATAAAACAATTGCCTTGACACACACCTCCRTAAAGCATTTCATCAACTAAAGTATTGTAATTGATTTAATTTGTACTAAGTGATTTGCTCTGATACGGAACGGGAAGCAGCAGCTGCTGAGAGCAGTAGCAGAGAGCTGCGCCCAGACCCCGGCGGCGCTGAGAGAGGCGCCATCCCCACGTCCCCTGGCCAGCCCCGCGCCCGCCAGGACAGGCCGACGTCCCCAGGCTCCGCTGGGACCCGGCCCGGCGGGTAGGGCCGCGGAGGAAAGCACGGCACAGCTCGCGTTCCCCCGGAGCCCCGGCATTCCCTGTCACTTTTTCTTTCTGGAAGTCAGTGGCACTTACTCAAATATTCAAACATAGGTAAGACGGATGACCAAAAAAAAATAAAGATAAAAATTTCATTTTCCTGTGCAAGGTTTTGACTTTACTTTTCACAAGGTCTCCTTTTGACTWTACTTTTCACAAGGTCTTCTTTTCAACCTTTCCTATTAAATAATTAATAAATGTGTTCTTTCCAAGAGATATTACGGTCTAATCCAATTTTGCATTCTGTTTTCAACAAATAGTAGACGTTTACCGTTTTAGCATTCAAAGCCCAGGTTTGAAAAGAAGTTACGTCCGATTATCGCCGCAGGCCAAGCAGGGTTTCCACGCACAGGCCTGGGACGYTCGCCGACCCAGACACGCGCAGACAAACTGCCCCGTGCGCGGGGCCGCAAAAGCCCCGCGGGCAAGGCCGGCGCGAGGCCGGCGCCCGCCTGCGCGCCCGGCCCCGCGCGGAGGGCAGGCAGGGCCCCGGAGAAGGGCGCCGGGAGGCCCGTTCGTGGCCGCCGAGCCCTGGCTCCTCCGCCCGATCCGCGGCGCGTTGTCCCCTGCGGAGTTTACAGAGGTGCCGGGAGGCAGCGGGGATGCTAATGCTCCTCCAAGAGATGCTTTGACTTCCCACGCTAAACAATACCAAGCAGCCCGCACGCACGAGGTTGGCTCCTTGTCTTTAAAATTGCAGGTATTTTATAAATTAATAGGCAGAATAAGAACTGCGTATTCCTAGGATCTTTTTCTGCTTAACGCAGATAACAAAAACTGAACAAAGGAAGGAAACAACGTCTGAAAAGAAAACAAAAGATAGTTGCCATTGCCGCAATTTGGCAGGGGAGGGAGATTCTCTCAAAGATTCCCCTGTTACTTTAAAAACATATTGACAGAAATTTATGGATTTTTTTTTTTTTTGCTGAAATGGTTACTTAAACATATAATTTAATTTTCGTAAACATTAATATTTTAATCATGCTTGTGAGAAAACTTGGAAAATATTATTAACCAGGAGTAACTCCCAAAACAAAAGAAAAAGAAAAAAAGAAAGCACTATTTTAGAAACCTCAAAATGAAAATAATGCGGAGGTTATAAGAATATTTCCATGTGCCTGTGCTTTTTCAGTCATCAGACTACAGGGTTTGATTTAATAGCCCTGCATTGATTAAAAAAAACCCAATGGGGCATTTTCGGACCGCTTCGTCCCGGCGTTTTGTCGGTCGACTCGTTCTAGGGGTTCGGCTAATGGGCAACGTTTACTTGAGCTGAAGCGAAAGTAAAACCTTGCTGYCTCACGGGAGCGGGAAGAAAAGGCCAGAGAGGAACAGCGTGCTCAGAGCCGAGCCGGCGGCCAGCTGCGGTCGCCGCTCTGCAGCCGCGTCCTTGAGACGGAGGCTCTGCGCTGTCCTCGGCTCCGCCGGCAGCTCCATTTCGGAGGTGTATATCCGCTCTGGAAAGTGCTCGCGATACAATACAGGCCGCGGCCTCTCCTAGCACYTCGGGGAGGTTTTGCAGCACGCGCTCTCCCAGCTCCGGCGTCTCYCCCGGAGCCCCACTTCAGCCGTTGGCCACGGCCCAGTGTTTTCAGATAGGGCACAAACAACGAGCGTTTACCCGTTTTTAGCCCAAAGCTGTATCTACAGAACCACGCTGAAGGCTCAAAAAGTGAGATCAGATTAC
>NW_028186357.1:3089650-3201109 GCF_003343005.1 Rhea americana | reverse complement strand
AAAAAAAAAAAAAAAAAGCAATAACAAAAGCATACTTATGAAGGTGTGATGGAAAAGATTAATACAACCTGAAATCAGTAATCTGAAAGCTACTTTGTCATACAGTGTCTGAAAAAACATCACGAAGATATTGATGCACTGGTCAGCCAGTGTTCGAAAACAACACACTTTTCATTACACGCACACACACACCAGAAGAAAATATTATCAGTTTGGCTCTGCAGTGACACCGCTGCCACTGTGCAAGTTATCTCAGTACCATCTCAGAACCATGAGAACGCAACACATGCTTTTCTTCACTAATGGTAGGAAAAAGAAAGGCAGAGTCTTCTAAAGGCATTGTAAAACATGGCYAAAACTCCTAAATGCTTACGTAAATTCTGAATTAGGTCTCTTTGCTTAAAAAATCCAAAATGAAAATTATACATCCGAAATACTTCCAGTCACTGTAGTTTCATTGTTACTGACTCCACAATTTATCCATTATTTATGAAGTATCGACTACGTTACACTTACTGTATTAGCATTTTATCAGGATTCGGTTTCTGATTATTCACATTAGATACATCCTTATCAAAACCACAGAGATGGGAGAAGATTTAATAATTATTCCTTTCATATCAATTCACAGAAAGAAGTCAGACAAATATTTTCTTATAAAAATTAAAGGAGGTCTGCCAAACTGCTCAATGGCTGAAACTAATTTATTTTAATCACCAAGCAAATTAAATATTTTTTGCAAGTAGGAATAAAGATTTCCTACATGGTCAAAATCCAGTGGATTCACTCTCACTGGAGAGTGACATTTGCTTTTGCAGTTAGCTTCTTTTCACATTTCATTCTATCGAGCAACAGTTATTGCTCATACGAGAGCTAGGCTTGGCCACCAGCACTCCTGTTGAATACAGCTTCATTTTTTCTGTGCACAATCCTCTAAAAACTGAATGACGTGGAATAAAGGACAAGTCAGACTGGTTTTTTTTTTTCTTAACTGCCCCTATGGACCTAGAACTGAAAGGTTCATTCCTCTTTCCACACTTTTATTTTCACTCAAGTTTTCTCCTGTATAATCACACACCATTTCAATGGCTGAGCAAYCTTCCTAGGATTAGAAACCCATGCATTTGAAGCAAGAGTCTTATGTCAACTGGCATTCACAGGACACATTTTGCTTAAATAAAAATGACACCAGAATGTCATTTTGCTCTTAAAACAGTGATGGTTTATATTACGACAAAGAAAAACATCAATGACTATTGTACACGAGTGTGCAGCCAGTGGGAGACAGCAGGCAAGCCAGTGCTATGAAATGTTGAGCAGACATCATTACACACAATATACTGTGTATTTCTCAACAACATGAATAAACTCAGGTGCTGTGATTCTTTCTGAACAGCACTTGAGCCCCAAATGGACCGTTCACACCATTCACACATGGGGGGTGGTGGACTAGATGATCTCCAGAGGTCCCTTCCAACCTTGCCGATTCTGTGATTCTATGATTTTGAGAAAGGCTATAAGAGTACGGCCCCAGTGAGCCCAGGATGACCCAAGGAACGAAACCTTTGAGCACAGCAGCTCAGTGCAACACTGCTCTGTGGACAAATACCATTTCTTCAAGAACATGACAGTTAAGGATATTCAAAACGGTGCTGTCAGATGAAAACCGGCTGTCTCCTGGTATCACATAATGCTCATGTTGGGTGAGAGTTCTCCCCATTCACTTCTGTAAAGTAATACAGCTGAGGACCTGTTTAACAGAGATTTCAGTAAGGGCATCGGCAATTCTGGGGCAGAAAGTTATTTCTTTTTGATATTTCCCTACTCTACTGCTTCCTCAACTGCTCTGCTTGCAAACATGCTTCTGGCTACAAAGTGGGTTTCTACTGGGCTTTGCAAGTACCTACGCTAGACTAGATAATAGTACTCTGCCAGCGTTAAAATACTGCTCACCCCTGCTGCATTCCTGCCTTCTGGAGATTAAAATTCAGAGATTAATAGTCTTGTGGGTTGAAGGGCAAAGAGGGGTCAGCATGGAAACTGCTTTCCCTCTCTTAAAATCAATTCCAAATAACGAAGCAAGGAGTGAAGCCCCACCGGCTCGGCAGGCGATGGAGGTAGCTCCATCCGCAGACAGCACGCGGAGCAGGTGCTTGGGGCTGGACAGACGGACGGATGGAGYGGAGCTGCGGCAAGGGCCCTGCGTTGGCACTGCGCCCTGCTGCGTCTCCTGCATGGGTGAGTGGCTGCAGGGAGCTGAGCCAGTGCAAACTGCTCACTGCCTTTCTAGGGGAAGAGGACATCTCTGATGGCACGATACTGGTGGGCCACACAAGCCATGGAAGCCCTGCTTTGCCAGCTCAGACAGGCCATGCCTCTCGTGCCACCAGCCCAGCGCTCACCCACGGCCCTCCTGCCGCACCAACTCACACGTTTGCTTGGGCACAGGTAGCCTGCACAGAGTCCAATGGAGGGAAGCGTAACTCTGGAAAAAATGCCTTTTCTTCCTCTGAATCTGTCTCCCAGGCCAGCTTGCAGTTCAGCCGTGCAAACATCCGTCTCGGCACAGAACAGGAGCCACCAAACTGCTCAGCCACTGCTACTGCTGGAAAGCTCCTGGTTGGATAACAGCCTTTGGGCCATTTCTCCCCCTTCCTCACCCAGCGCAGAAGGTTAACACAAGCCTCATGCACCACCTACACCCATTCACTATCAAGTATTTCATAAGCAGCATGCATGACACTGCTCCCATGGCAGAGCCTGCGGGGAATCACTGGCATTCTCTAAAGCCCCTCGAGATCCCAGCCAAAAATGCTTGGGCACCAGGACGTTTCCCTGGGTCCTSTGAACCAGTCCTAATTAGGGCATGTTTGTTAGGAACAGTTTCACTGCATGTTCAGCGGGGCAAAACATGCTGTTCCTCTGTAGTGAAACGGGCATACTCTGGTGAAAAAGGGCAATGCCGGGTTTTGTTAGTGATGTTGTTTTTCACAGCCACTTAYGTCGCAGAAAGAAGGACTTTGTGCAGTCCTGCGGCTCCAGCGCGGGCTGTACACTGCCGCTTCTGTCGGCCTGTTTTGTTTGGGCTGTTCTAATTTACATAGTGTTTCCTCTTGCTGTGGAGATTGCAAGGTTACACGGGGGTCAGGCTGTATCTTTTGCAAATCAGGATGTAAACAAGCTTGGATAACTCGTGATACGGCTCTGCCCACTCCCTTTCTCGTTTGTGAGGGGGTTTTTTAGATTTTTTATTAGCATCAAAAATGATCTGGGATCCTTTTAACGATCCAATTTCATACTTTCCAGCATGCAGCAAATTGGCTACATAGCAGGGAAATGCCAAGTGCTCTGAAATAACCACAGTGAAGGAAGCGCCGATAAGAAGCCCAGCACACCAAGGACTCACCAAAACAGCAACATCCTGACACCTGGGTTCTGCTCATGTAGTAAAAGGAGCCCGAATCTTTCAAACAGAATCATCTCCATAAAGCACCCTCACTTAAAAGGAAAAAAAAAAAAAAGAAGAAGAAGAAGAAGAAGAAAAGTTTGATTAGAAACGGAACGGGCTCAGGATAATTCGAGCTGGTGAATCCTTGCCAGCTCCACTCCTCCACACATTCCTTCCCACAGTCTGAGCTCATTATGCGCCGGGCGCGAGCGGCGGAGGAACAGTTCTCATCCATCTGCATCCTCTCCTTCGTGCTCCAACTGAGGGAGGACGGATATTTATAACCCCATCCAGATCCTGTGCCGCTTCACATCACAAAGGCACCGCGCCGCACTCGTACGCTGGGCAGCTCCAAGGCGAGGGGTGGCTTGCACAAAAGATGCACGTGCACGTTACGCTCTTCATCTTGTTTTATGAAGCCAAGGCTTCACTTCAGATGGACGCCTGCACTGCCCTAACTCCTTGCTGTTTCCAAATTAAGATAAAAGCTTATGCTCAAGCACCAATTTTTCCTCCCACAGGTATTGAGTATATCTGGACTTAATAAGTGAGGTCCCCTAAGGACCTGTCCTGAAACCAAGTTGATTCAGTATTCTCACTAATGACAGCACAGGAGGTGTGGATGCTGGGGAAAGCAGCAAATTCTCTGAAAGACTGCTGGAGAATTCAAAACAGTCTAGAAGAACCAAAGAATTTCTTAGCTTAAGAGCCTTGAATCGGGCAAGGAAACTCAATAAAGGCAAGTGTGAAGTACTAAGTTCAGGAAGCAGAAATCAAATGAACAAATAAAAAGTAACTGGTTAAATAAACAGTACTGCAAACCAAGCGCTGGGACTTAAGGAGGACCACAAGTAGAATATGACTCAATACCATGACACACTGCAACAAAAAAGTAAATCTTATCTGAAGACCTATTAATAAAACCAATGCATGTCAAATATAGGAAGGAATTATTCCCTTTAATCAAGCATCAGTGAAGCTCCTCTCAGAGCTGAATTTGGAATTATTTGGAGTATATCAAAAATGTACGCAAATTTGAGAGGAAAACATCCTCTTCTAGGGAAAAGCTGAAATTTGTCTCTTCTTTGGTCTAGAAAAGAGGAGACTCAGGGGAATATGATAGCAGTTTCCAAACTAGGGAGCAAAAATATCTGATGGGTAAAGTAAGAACTGACTTAATTCAGAGCCAACAATATTTAGACTATATTTTAGGAAAAGTTTTCTAAGAATAGTTAAGGGCTGCAGAAGGGTATCCACAGGATATCTCTGTGTCTACCTAATTATCCTTGCTTCTCAGCATGGCTGATTATCCCAGGCTGGCTACGCTGCGCCTGGCTGATAGTCTGCCCAATGTCAAAACCGCCCGCTCGGAGCTCCTTGCGTTTCCTCTGCATGCTGCATTCGGATGACCTCGAGTTCCCTGCAGGACTGCATCGCTGTGATTCAGCGCTCACGTATAGCAGGTTTCGTCGGTCCAGGAATCCCTCCTCACCTGCCCGCACCAGACGAGCAGAGGTTAGAGCCTCGGCCGTACAGGTTTCTGCCAAGGACACACTAAGACAAAGCAAAGCCGAGCAGCACCTCACCCCAGCGGGCAAGCAAAAAATGTGGGGCCTGGTTTCAAACACAGGGAAATCAGGTCACTCTTGCCTCACGCAGTGCCAAGGTATCAGCAGTCAGTGCAATAGTGGCGTCTTCCCTTCTCGTGAAACCGCTTCTCCCAGCTCCCACTCCACTGTGGCTTTCACTGGCAACCCCTGTMATGATTATCACTGTCATTACTCAAAGCAGGGAGGGCAGCAGTTCCTCAGCTACCCATGACAGCAGCATATTTTCATGCTGCTGTCCTTGCTCTCAGACCAGAAAACCACAGCAATACTCCACTCTGCAGCTAGCGTGGCAACGTCGCACCTGCAGGATGGGACAGGTTCTTCCCAGTCTTCGTGGTCACTACCAGGACGCCTCATGGCAATACCCAAGGTCTATCAGCTGTTCTGGGGTAACGCAACGTGGGCCTGCTGAGCCTGGATCATGCCTGAATTGGAGGGCTGGGTGGCAGAGGTGGCACCAGCCCTGCCACCTGGGAACCAGCCAGGCGCTCACTTACAGGTTCGTGCCATAGGCATGTTTCCAGAGCTCCTCCTTGGGATGTGATGGCCCTTGCCAGAGGCCCAACTGACCTCAGGAGTTCAGGAAAGCAACGAAGAATAAATCCCTCTTTGTCTCTGAGCTGGAATCCGACCCAATATGTACATATGGGAAAAAATAATTGGAATAGACAAAGCCATGGGCAATTGGGCAGATGATGTGCCTGAGAACTATGAACATCTGTTGTGTGGTAAATATGCAACCATCAGCTTCTCTCCATAGTCTATAAACAAATTCAAATAAAAGAACAGGATGATCGCTTTTATTTGTATGCAACTGCCTATTACTGAAGTCTGGGAGTTACCACGCTGTTGTAAAGTAGAAACTGCTGACAAACTCATTTGCAAAGCACTATTAACACTCTACAGAGTGCCTTTCACCCAAAACGATTGGGAAAAAAGAGGGGATTCATGGGATAAACTCCCTCCGACCGTCTTTCTCTCTGTGTCCCTCTGCCATCTCCCCATTCTCTGATACACCAAACGTCTTACTTTCACGGCTTGTGTGCACACCTTCTGATACATCTTATTTCCTGTAGTGACCAACTCCCACCTTCTCCACACCCACGTTGCTAGGTCACACCACCCACTTGCCACAGTTTCGAACAAGCAAACCCACGCTTTCTCCTGCTTCACCRAAGCTTCCTAAAAACATCCCCAGCTTCTTAATTCTCCTTCCACTTCCTCATGCCTCTCCTTTGCCACGGCGCCTACAGGAACTATAAAACGATAGTGCTGTTGGGTTGCTTAGTGTGTCAAATGGTATTGTTTCATGGTTTCCTTGTTCCTTCTACCAGTCATCCTCCTCCTGTGCTTAGGAAGCCAGACTTTCTGGAGGAACCGCCTTTTTCTTCTGGGTCTTCATAATGCCTGGCACAGCCAGCCTGTTCCAAAATGAGGCTTGCACATGCTGTGGTAATGTAAATAAATAAAGACATCACTGTTAATTCACCTTCTCTTTCTACACTGGAGATTCTGAATTTGGGTCAGACATGCATTCTGTGCAATCTCATTGAAACCAACAGAGTGTTAGGAGGAGTCACTAGCAACGTTTAAAGCTAGAAAGCATCTAGAAAAACAGCAAAACTCAAAAACACACTCTATTATACAGACGCTAAATTACAATTACTGAAATAATGCTTTTACGTTGTTAAAACAAGGTAAGCATGCTTTATTTAATCCAGCTTAGTGGCATACTGTCAACCACAGAGATATTTTATTACTATTAAATTGTTGCTTTTCATGAATAGATTCTTGGTCAGTGGCTAAGCAAAGCACTAGCAGAGGATCCAGAGCCTGCAGACAGCTAAGCTGATAAGAGAATGGGTTAAAYAGAGACTATTCTTATTTGTGTGACAATCATCTTGTGAGAATATTTTCCATCTGTGCTATTTTTGGTTCCCAGTGAGCTGGTTCGTACAAGAATATGGAATTAGAATTTGAATACAGGCATAGTAAGAGCACTTTGCATGTGTGCCCACACCTCCTCCTCCCACCACGCGCCAGCAGGGAACTCCACCGCTGAGCAAGGTCAAATTTTATCAATAAGGCACTACAGGAAAATCTTTTACATTCCCAGATTGGCTAGAGAAATTAAAACTCATCTCTTGGGGTTTTCAAAGCAAGGAATGTTGTTTATTTTAAGGATCATTGTAGCATTGTATTTATGACTCATTCATCACCTTGGCTTGGAAATCTAAGTCAAATGAGSACTATTACACTTAGATGACTTGCACAGGATGGCCAGATTCTGGCYGTCGTTAACAGCATGGTCTAAGGGAAAGAAAAGACTTCCTTTTCTGCACAGAGAATCTGAAATCGTGGACAAGTCAAGGCAATTATGGGCTGAGTTACTCAACCTTTCTGACACTGATTCTTTCCCACAAGTCTCTTTTGGCCAGAAGCAGCTCTCACTGTATATTTGCGGCAGAGAAAGATTTACTGGAGTGGCTAAAGAAATTAATAACTTTTGGTGCAGTACGCACGTTCCTAGTGTCATTTTAACAGTGCCTGCACAGTTCGAGCCACGGCTGCACAGGGCCGAGCACATCTCTGCCACAGCAGAGAGGGGCAATGCTGGGTAGCACGTGTACCGCATCCCAAAAATAGACCTTAATAATGAACCCTAAGCAGAAGCAAAGACCCTTCTCGACAGATATCCCTTAYATGGGACAAGTGCCAAGGTGTGACAAGCCAAGCAGACTATGAGCAGTAGAATAGTAGATGTGTTTTAGGCATGACGAAGAGGGCATATCTTTCCCACGTGATCCTTCATAAAAGAAAGTCYCAGTAAGGACTATGGCAGGTTCCAGGTACGTACTCCTTCACACCAGCTCGATGCTCAGCACAGGGTCCRTATTTCCCCAATCCTTAGGGACAAGCATGCCTGAGCACGGCCTTTGCAGTCTGAACAGCTGAGCAGCCTAGTGCCGGTTACGCAGGCAGATTTGCTCCACGGCAGCTGCCCTGACCAGCAAAGTGGGACTCTGTATTTCATTCAAGACTTTAAAAAGGCACTTGACTAACTCTGTTCTGTTTTCCATTGACAGAAGTTTTAAAAATTAACCTCCCAAGGGAACGAGAGGATACACTTGAAAGTCTATTCATGTAAACAGCTAGAAAGGTCTATTTGTTCTACTTCTGCTGGAAGTGAGACTCCTGCTGAAAAATGTGATGCACTTTTTTATCTCCATGGTATTGAAAACACAAGGCATTGATTGTGTTTTCAGCAGAAGTAAAACCACCACAAACAAGTCAAACCTCTGAAGCTGAGAAAGACCGGGCTGTAAGCTTTGCTTATTGAGAAGTCATTAAGGCATCACATCTCTCCTGTACACATCCATAAAGCAGGGTGGAATATTAGTGTTGCAGAATTATAAACAACAGAACGATGAATAGAGACTTTGTATTTACAGACTCCTAAAAGAGAATTTTAAAAGTATCCTTAATTTGTCAATGAACTTTCACATAAAAACAACATTAACATCAAATGCACAATACTGATTAAGTATAATTGAGAAATTTATTGCTTTATGTTTTCAAGTCTCTCTCCAGATGTTAATGAATCAATCTTCGTACTACTCAGTGACTATTATGACTATTTGCACAGCACAGTCCACAGAGGCAGGAAGATTACACACCTTACCTAAGTTTTGGTGGACTACATCTATGCTTTGGAGAGCAGTATAGGTCCTAGGGGTCTGCTCATTCCCACCAGAGACCTGGCTGGATTTGGCTAGACTAGACTGGAACTATTTTCAGCTGTGGGTTTCATGGGAGTCAGGGTAGGGAAGGGAGAGACGTGCACTCCTGTATCTTGTCTCARCATGGACAGCTGGGTCATGGCCTTGGCTCCTTGAGCTCAGACATAGCCAAACAGGTAGGAATGAAAGCGAGGACTAGAACATGACACTCAGTTCCCAGCACTAGCTGCAGTTCAAGCTGGTTCCCTAAATAGCCAGAGCTTAATAGGAAATTAATGAAAACTAAAGAGAAATAGTAAACAATAGTGCAGATGAAAGAAATGGCAAGTGTAAGGAACTACAATCTATTTTGCTGCAATTCTCTCTGAAGTGTAAAGCTTATCTACCTATAATCTCCTCCTCATTTTCCTTTCAGTGTCTCACCTCTGACTTTGCCTAATTCCCACCAGACATCAATGGGAAAGCCACCTCGCTAGAAGGTAAGAACGAATCGTAGCTTTAGCTCTTGTTGCCTAACCGAAATCATAAGATACAGGTATTATGCCAAACATTATGAAACAAAGTGTTCAGACTGTTTAATGAGAAGTATCCAAGTCTGTGAATGCTACAATAGTTCTTACCACCTCTGAGCTCCCCATTGACTTTCAGAGTTTGGAGGTGTGGGAACATTTCGATCACACGTTCATGACACATTTCATGAGGCAGCGACATCTAGCATTGCCCCCAAAGCAACAGACTCACACAAACCCAAACCCTCTCAAATCTTAGCGGCAGGCCATTGCACGCAGCCCACCAAGCTTCTTGTCACAGTGGCCTACATGGCTTTTTGGATGGCAAATTCAGGTAGCCAAGAAACAGTAAACAACAGGCAATGAAAACAGGCAGCTGGCACTTAATGGAGCTGGGGGGGGAGAGCCCCTCACCCAGAAACGTAGATTTGGCAGAATGGCAGATGTCAAACTTTCTCTCACTCTCATGTTCCTAAGAAGCAGCAGAAGCTTCCATAATGAGTGAATTTTAAACACTGAAGCCTCACTGGGGAAAAGGCTGCCCCCAGTATTTGCTGCTGGCTCTGTCAGAGGACTCTCTCAGTCCACACTGAGTGCCCATATTAATCCGCTTTGGACGCAGACCAAGCTAGCTCATAAAAAGGCAGTCKTGGTGTAGACTGAAAGTGCACAGAGTACACAATTAGTGCACTTCACGTCTACATGACACTTCACCGTGTTATAATTTCTCCCAAGGATTCCAGCAATAGGGTACAAGAAAGTCCCAGTAACATTTCATCTAGCAATAGCTTGTTTCTACTAGAACCTCTTTAGGTTTTTTAAGGCTGTGATTTGGGTCCTTCTCTTTATTTTGCTCAGTATTAACATCAGGCTAAGGTCAATTTTATTTGCTTATGACCCAAGTAAATAAATACATCCCAAGGCATCCTAGTAGCACCCTATCACAAATGCCCTCGCTGGAGGAGACCCAAAACAAAGATTTGTAAAAACAAGTCTCTGGGACAGTTCAAATTTGAAAAAGAAATGTGACGTTTTCAAAAACAAAATTTTAGTATCTTCTTAAACCTCTTTTAGAATCAGCAAGGTTCTTGCTTTAACTTGAAACTGGTCATAAAAAGAGTGTTTTAGAGAATGTGGCTCACATTACTGGAGCTTTCTGCAACAAGCAGCTAAGAATAAAACTCTATTCATTTCCATTAAAGGACAAGAGGCTTTCAGGGGCAAAGGAACAGTATTTGCTTTCTAAAGTACAGGTCAGCTTCAATGAAAACATTGGTTGAAATGATAAAAACGGATGTGGTGATGCATACTAAAACACAGTATTTTTCACTCGCATTTCTCAAGAGGTAGCCGTTCCTGCTCCCACTACGGGCAGGAGGAGTTATAGGTGTACAGCACATCAAAAAATTATATTCTTTCAAAAAATAATGGTAGCAAATAAAAAAAAATAAACAAAAGATCACAGATTGAACCTTGGAATCTAACAGTTTCCAAAGAGCACAGGTAAGGAGGTGTTTGCACCTGCATGGATGTGGACATACAAAAAGGTTTCCATTCCCCTTGTCTGCAGGCTCTGTACCAAACTTCACCCKCCACATTAGATTAGGAGAGTTCAGTGTGTACTCTAATTTCCACAATCCACAAATAATCCTTGGTGGCTAAAATGGAGCCAAAGACAGGCATGAYGAAAGGACATCCCATGCCTTTGTCCGAGGCGCATCCCCTTTCCCTTGTTTTCCTAGCTTTGCTGGCAGCAGAGAGCGAACGGCAGTAAGAGCCACAAACTGAGCTCTTTGCTCACATCCCCCATGCAGCTGGGGAGAYCCTGCCTGGACCAACAACGGCTGCTTTAGACATAAATGTGCAGCAGAGATTAGACACAAAGTGGCCTCGTTATGTGAGCACAACTTGCTTTAGATTTCACAGGGAAGAGGAGGCAAGAGACTCCGTTTAAAACATCAGCTCTCTCTATCCCATTCCTGCAGCCCCTGAATGTCCACAAGTCGAAGCAAACCCAGAAGACCTTTTGTCTAGTCTAGAGCCAATCTCTCAGGCCACGGATTCTGCGGGTTTTGCTTTAGCTTGGCTACGTAGAGTCAACACAACAGCAGCTCTGCTGCACGCAGATTGGTTGAAAAAGTAGGTCAACATGTGACAAGCTGTTCTCAGAGTAGCGTTGCTCTCTCCTCTCCGTTCTGCCTTTGTAAATGAAGAGGGCTAAACTCGTCGCTTTGAAAAGCACATAGGCGTTCAAACAGGAGTGGAGCCATTTTGCTGAATCTGCTGCAGTTCTAGACTATTATCTTACTATGCAATTTAGAACAATATGCCATGTTTGTAATAGACTTCATAGAAGAAACTACTTGTTAGTACTAAAATCCAAATTAATTACCAAAAAGATGTTTTCACTACTAGAAAACAAGGGGAGTATATAGGCAAGACCAAAATCATTATAAATATTAAATGAAAATTCATGAAAAATTCAAAGTATTCACACAGTTTGAGTTCTGCTGTCACAGGAAATGGCTTTTGCAGTTTTATGTCAAAAGAACGCACAGAAACTGAGTTTTAGATCTGCACATAGCATTAATTGAAAAGTTCTTATATGCTCATCAAATACAAAAACTAACAAAATCATACAGTCTGTGCAACCTGCCCTAGCTAGCAGCACTGCTTAATGGACACAGATCTGAAATACGCAACAATGTGTTCTCATTTTTCAAATGTGTGTTACTCTATGAACAACCAAAAGAATATGTTTAAATGACAAATGCAAAAGGAGGAAAAAAAATCGTTACTAAACAGTGAAAGGAAACAAATTAATCTAAGACAATTTTGGAGTTTTGGTGCCTCTCGCACGCATGAAGTTATGCTGGGTACCTTTAGACAGCAGATTCCTTCAACTTTAAGTAGATTAACTGTCTCCCTATGTATGTTCTAAGACTCCTATCCTTGGAAAACAAAACAAAACATCACTATAAAATTATACCTGTCAGTAACAGGCATGACCTTCAAAAGGCTCTCTMTCAAATCATAAATACGATAAAGCATCAAGGGCCAGCGACTGAGTATCAAAAATCATTCTTACTTTCCTTATTAAAGAAATACCATCACTTTCAAGAGAGGAGTAACATGAGTTAAAAAAAACTCAGATTTGGAGCTGGATCCTATTCAAATCCCCTGGAAGTCAATGGAGCCACTCTCAATGATTGTAAAATGAGAAGGATTGGGCTTGAGCCCATATTTAGTGTTGGAYACATATTTTTCCATGGTATATATTTTTCCAATATATAGCACAACCTTTTCCTCTTAATTTCTTTTTCCTCTACTTAGATTATTACTTTTTGCTAATGAGTATTAAATCCATTTTGGTTTTATCATAGACTTTGAGTCTCTGCAGAAGTACTGCTGCAAATTTTCCTCTGAATTGCTACAATGTTTAAGGGAAAGTAGTCACAATTCCTTCCACCCTTGGACACATGCTACATTTCAGGCAAAGCTCAAGGAGAAAGCATTCACTCTTTCGTCCTAAAATGTTACAGGCAACTGGAGCTATTACTCCTACCAGGGTCAATGACAAATCTTCCACTGTCAGTCAGGTCAATGAGACCATATAAGGACTCAGAAGACCCAGGAGTAGCACAGGAACTTCTATTTCAGGTAAGACTTCTGGAGCAAAGAGCTGTAGTGAAAAATGCTGAACAGTAACTAAATGGAATTTTTTCTTTAGAAAGAGTAGCTATTAATTTTTTTATGATATTGGTGTGCTTATACAGTTCAGTCATGAAGTAGGACCCAACAATGCCAGGTCTCATACAAACATCATAGATCAAAAAGAGAAATCCTGCCCCAAACAACACTCTTTTTCTTTATATATATATATATATATATATATATATGTATGTATGTATGTATATTTAGAGAGAGAGAGTTTACATATACAAGTAGAAAGAAACACACATTAGTTCATTAGTTTGTCACTGCAATATCTGCATAGACAAGGTCTCAAGTAAAAGAGGATAGAGTTGACTTTTGCAGCAATAATATTTCCAAAGAAATTTCAGACTCACAAGTAAAAGGTTGTTTGGAGCAATGTGAAATATGCTTTGGCCAGATCTTTTCTGTCAGAGTCTTATTTAATTGTTGTTACATTACTCAAATTACTGCCTTGAGGCTCCAACCAAGATCAAGCCCAACTGTTCTGGGAAACGGACACTATGCATTATATAAATCACCAAATAGGATGAGGCCACCCCAAAATGGCTACGTATCAGATATAAAATTACTCTGCCACTTCAGCAGTGGCACACTTATCTGAATAATACCCTCAATTAATGAGATTTAGGCRCCTAAACAATTCTGAGGGTCTGAACAGGACCTGCTTGGCCAAGCCAGTGGCACAGGCTGGTGCTGAGCCCTGGCTGCAATCAGACGGATGCTTCCAGTTGCACTGGCACTGGTGCGGGAGTCTCTCCCGTGTGCTGGCAATTGCTCCCCATTCAGCAGAGACGTGGTGACCACGCATGTCCCATGCAGATGCTTCTGCCTGACGCATGCCAAGAAGCAGCGGGTCCCAGGGACTAATTTCTTTTTGCCAGGGAGTCAGATGCCACATCATATCGGAGCAGGGACAACCTCCACCGAAAGGCCTGTAATAGTCTAATGACACATACTTACCTCCCGGAGCACAGTTCAGAAACGTAGGAAATGAGAGTGTCTGCTATTCAGTTAATTCTTTGCTTTATTGTAGTCAGTGCAAATCGAACTTTACAGTTAACTTGCATGTGTTTTTTCTCTGCTCCCTTTCCCCTTTGCTTTTAGTAATTGTGCTTGTGTCTCCCTCTACTATTTGTTTAATAACAGAGAGGAAAAAACGAGAGAGGGAGAGAGAGACTCAGTCTGATGTGGGAACACTTTCTCCTTTGTATCAAAGAACCATCTGCTAATTTACAAAACACAAACAAAGTTCCTGGATGTGCAAGAACCCCTGTAGAGCAGCCAGGCACAAACAGTGCCTGTACCACGTCAAGGAAGGTTCGTGTTTATTCTGGAACGCAGAGCTCTCGGCGTTCTTTTATCTTTGGGTATTTTTCCTCCTTTCTCTCATTTTATTGATCTAAGTTCAGCATAGTCAATTCACTCTAGCAAAATAATAAATATGGAACATTTATGGAATGTTTTCCTATTATAAAAAGCGGTATTGAAGACAGAAACAGAAATCATATGAAGCAGCAACGATTCTGCTGGCCAGTGCAGGAATAGCTTACCGCCCTGCCCCCTCCAACCTCCGGTTTTTGAAGCCACCGTCACCGTCAGCCCTCTGTTTTCCAAGCAGATAGGTGACACAAGAGTCAAATTAGTCCAACAGCTCTTTTCATCCTCTCTCCCCCCTTCCTTTGTGCACCATGCAGGGCAAGGCACAATGCACCACTCAGGAAATAGCTCAACCTCGTCCTTTTTCAGTCGTTCTGCGAGGGAGAAAAAGAAACAGGAGAAAGAGARAAGAGAGAGATACCTCCAGTGCTCTTAATCTGCCGCAAGCAGAGCGCTCTGCAGTTGCTGTGGTCAGGCAGCAAACTGTGGTCTCACCACAGGCTGCGAGAACAAATGGCACCCTCAAGGAGACCGAGAGAAGATTTCTTCCAGTGGGAATTTATGTGAAGTGGTTAAGTTAGTAGTAGTTTATGTTTAGCGTTTAGACCTTTTTCTTAATTTTGGCTGGTGCTGAGGTTTTAAAACATCCAGAAATATTTACATTTACGTGTAGACAGACCTGCAAACCTGTTTCCTACGAACTGGAAGTCTGTAAGGCAAAGATAAGGCTGTGGACAAAATATAACCAACACAATACCCAGAGAACAGGCTACTAAATGACCCGTTTCTTAACAGCTGGGCTAAAATGCATTTAAATGTGTTCTTTTTTTCCCCCTATTCTTCTTTTCATATGAATTTAAGTGTTGGAGGCTCACACACTGACAGGTCTGAAAGGTGAAGATCTGTATTAACAGCAAGAAGAACACAGACTGTAGCAAGGATAACCTAAACACAGTCTCTCTTCCTTGTGCCCCAGCTCAAGTGAAAAAAAGAGTTCCAAGAAGGAAGGAGCTCCAAAGGAGCCAGCATAGCACAGTGGAGTCTGGCACAGGGAACGCCGGGACAGGGCCAGCCTGAGACACCATGTCTCTACCATGTGGGGCAGACACCTGGGCTTGGACCCAGCTCTCCATGAAAACAGTTGTCCTGTTTCTGAACCCAGCTAGCTCCCCAGGGCAGTGTAGGTGCTTTCTGGCCATGCTTCCCATGCCTGATGGGGCTGGGAGAAGGTGGCGATGCACCGGCTCCCAGTTTGCAGGCCGCTGGTGCAGAGAGAGGCTGTGTCTCCGCATCCATTCCAGACTCAGCCTCTTCATGCACGCTGCCTGAAAGGGCACCAGTTGTAGACACAAGCTCTTCAGCTATGGATATGTGGCCACCAGAGGGAGGACTAAGGTCACCAGGACTACTGTACATGGTCTCATGGAGAGTTCTTTTCAGAATAACTTCAAAACATCAGCTTCAAGGATCTGAAATGATGAAACAGAAGCCCTTGCAATAGTATCAACTCTGACCCACACAATCCTTTTTTTTTTAAGAATAAATTGTCAGTTAAACTAGCAACTAAAGTCTGATACATTGTAGACATGCAACTGCAAAAACTAGATTGATAATACAAAATCAGCCCATCTTGTTTTAAACTGCCAAGATCCAAAGAAAACAAATGAACATGAGATCATCCACCAGCTCACGAATGCCTGTCTAAAATTAAGAAGCCTTTTTCAATAGTGCAGTAGTCTCAGATACCACTAATGAGTCCATGCGTGTATATATGTGCACCCTTATTCAAGCACCYTGCTTGGTATGAATAAGAATTAAGTCCAAGTTTGGCACCTATGCGACAGTCCAAGGATTCCTGCACAAATTGCAAGAGCTACAACCAAAGATTCCCATTTCCTGCAAGGTACCTATACGCTGGACTTATAGAGTGGGCTTTTCAATACATAACTTAAAAATATTAAACAACAAAACTCTACTTTCTGTGATGTTCAAGACAATTATTCAGTATCCTGAAGCTGTAACTAGGCTAATATCCACTATGTATGTGATAATGTAATTCTCCTACTCCTCTCCTCCTTTTCMATCAAAAAACACATGGTTAAAAACAGTGGAGCCAGTACCAGATCCAATAAAACCAGCAGCAGCTCTGCTAATTTACTGGAGACAAGATTTTACCCAGTATATTTGAGCAAATATTGCTGAGAGCACAGCAGCGTTCATTCCACCGGCCTTTGAACAGTGCCTTAGCAGAAGGGATCACAGCAAGCCACGAGCTCTCCTGTGCAGCGTCTTAGCTCGTTTTGCTGTCTAAATTATCATCTGCATCAAAATGCAGAGCGAGTGGCAACCGGCGGGTGGAGGTGTCGCTGTGTGTGCCGGGGCCGGCTGCCGGGACTCTCCGCGCGCCCCGGGCGAGCCCTGCTCTCACGGCAGTCCGGTGCCGACYGCCAGCGGGGCCCTGGGCAGCCCTCCGCAGCCCGCTGCAACGCCGCTCTGGGAATCCCTTGCATGAAAAACACCTTCCTCCAGCCTGCTTCTGGAAAGCTGCAGATCTCTAACTAGTGTGAGTTTGCAGAGTTTTTTTCAAAGGAAAAGTTTTTACATGGAAAACTCCCAGTTGYAAGAAATGCGACATCATTTTGAAGTATTTCAGTATTCTGAGGTATTTCTACCGGTTGATGGGACTTGCAGGAGAGTTACCACAAGCTCGATAGAAGGCTCATCTGTCCTCACAGATGACGTTATCAAAAACGTGAATCTAGAACGGGAAAATGTCTGCTACCATTCCCATAGTACTCAATGGAAAATCATTAACAATTAACTAATTTTAACCAAAATCACTTCCTGTTTTGTTTTCAGCATTCTCACAAACAGATTGTGAGCTTTTGTCATTTAGAAGTATTCAACATGTTTCTATTCCATATTACTTCTATAATACAAATATCCAGGTTATCACATAACGTATTTTTCCTTGTGAAGGGACTACACAGAATATATGAGGCTGGAACTGCTTTAAATACTTTCCATTGCTCTGTGTACACAGCGCAGGCTTTTTCCCTATCATCCTCCAGCACTTTTCCATTGYGGCCTTTGGACGTCACACGGTGCCTTATGCACCTATCAACTCTCATATACCATGGGGTGAATTTTAGTTTCACTGATGCTGGCAGAATCCCACTAAAGCCAGAAGGATTGCCTGGGTTTATCTGAGATCAGAAGGCAGCCTCAAGTTAGGCTGAGCTGCACAAAYGCTTGGAAGCAGCAATTATGCTCTGTAGGGAAAGACATAGGTTTCACAATTTAGAATGACACGGGAGTTAATAATCCCCTCACCAGGATGTACTGAACTACTGGCACTACTTGGCCTCAGGAGATATTTTTGCTGAGAGTATCATTTTTTTGCACAGGATAAAGGCAAACTGCTGATCACTTATATTTTTTAATAAATAAAATCAACCTTGCACGTGATACCATTAACAGAGTAAATGGCAAGACTGGTCTTTCTGGATAATAGCGATGTATTATGGCACAATATCCAGATACTATCAGTGATGATAGATTAAATAGATTAGAAGAGATGAAAGAAAGAAAATTCAACCTAAGCTCTTGCTGCAGCAGCCACAAACCGAAATTCTCATTCTCTTGCTGTCCCAAACGACTTGGCATTGCTTGGTCTCTCACACAACTGTCGTATTTCACACCAGCAATGCTGCGTTCCAGTTTAAGTTTGTGTTTCAAATGTAGGTTTGTAAAGTATTGTGGGATTTTCCAGAGTGAAAGGCATCATATATACATTTAAAATATTATTGTTATTTCAACATTATTTATGGATACCATCTGTTCATAACTCTGTTAGTGTCTCTTCTTTTTAATGTTCTTATCACAGACTGCCTTGCTTATTACTTGCTAAATTGGTCAAAATTCAGTTCAAGCTTCCTTTGAGTTATGTGTTTACCTCAATGAGTGCCTGCCAAGAATGATGTTTATGGCATATCTGGCATTGATTTTAGAATTTCTGAAAGTAATAAAGCACTGAATGAGGTTCATTTATTCTCACAAATTAGAATCTGTCATATTAATAGAGTAATATAATCCTGTCACCGCTTCCATTTGTTTCCTTCACCAGACTGATAGGAAAGAAAGGTTAACTTCTAGTTCATTTAGGCTGTTTGTTTAAAAGGCACAGCGGAAGCTGCAGGTTTGCTTTTAAAATCTGCAATAACCATTTAAAATCTGAATTTGCTCCCCCTTGCAAGAGAAAAATAGTGTCTTACTGTGTAAGTGCCCTGTTGGATCCCATGAACCTGCAGGGCAGGGCGCTGCTCGCAGTGGGAGGAGGACATCAAGCTCCAAATCACGTGGAGTAACACTGCTGTGAGGTGAATATGCCCATGGGAAGAGACCTGCTCCCACTGCCTCCCCRCCACCCTGCTGCCAGGCACCACTTCTTCCTGACCCCCGCAGGTGGGCAGCGCCTGGCTGCTGAGATCCAGAGAGCACGTCTCATTCCACCAAGGGTGACGCTTTCATAGCACCTCTCCATTACAGTCACGCCTCCGTTTAGTCCGCATTTACGTTTAAAACCCCTTCCCAAGTACAAGTCTTTACACCAGCCATTATCATGACAGCGCTCACGAGCTTTATGCAAACAATAATGTACAACTCAGGGGGGAAAAACATCTCTGAATAGGATTAGTGAGGTTTTATTAGAAACGATGCAGCAGATTTATTGAATAAACTGTTACCCCTACTAGCAGCCATTGCCTCACAACAGCTGCCCGGAATTTTTATTTTCTTGGTTTTAACTTCATAGCTCCACTTTCCTTTTCCTTCTTGCTTCCTCTTGGCTGACACACTATATAGCTGCTGAAATGATCCTCTAGCCAGGAATGCTGGATGAGCGGCTGCCTGTGGATTGGTGCCAGCTCTACACTAGAAACTGGAAAGCAACATGGGCTGGCTTGCACCCGTGTCTCCTTTCACGCACAGATAAAAAGACGGAGCTATTTGCTGCAGACTACTGACCTCAGAACTCAAGATCTTCTCGTAGCTGCCCCTGTGGACACATCAGCATGTTAGGGGGCCATGCACTAACTAATGTACATGATGCCAAGTTGAGCTTCCTATTTCTCCTGCTGGGTTTTGAGAAAGCCATGCTGAGATCTGCAAGATATCAATTTTAACCCTGAATGCATTTCTCAAAAGAAATTTTTTGTGCATTTTTGTAGCAGATCACCCAATAATAGCACACAGTTCAAGCAACTAACAGAGCACAAGTCTGCTTCCAATGTGTCAGATAGTAATTGTGCTGTAACACCACAGTGCATACATGAATAAATACAATTCTAAATTCAATGAGATATTTTCCTTCTGCTGCTCCTCCTGCCGCAAATGAATACACCAGCAATTAATTACTGTGCTCAGCAACTCCCTGCAGCAATTGTGTAATAGATTCATTTCCAGTCCCTTGTCTCGTAACCTTTCAGATGAGTTTCCTGGGTCTGGAACGGCAAGCATAAAAATATATATTTGTATTCATTTAATATTTGTAAATGTTATGGCTCTCAGATGCTGGCAATAACTTTCTCAAAGTTCTTCTATGCTACTTATAAATACTGCAGGATATTTGAAGATCAGAATTATTCCAGCTCACGACCAAGAGTAAAGGATCTGTCTCAATATGAGAAACTTTCATGTTACATTTTATGATAAAACTTATTTACATTTAATAAATTAATAACATTTGGCAAAYAGTACGATACTAGTTCTCACTGTCAGTCATTTAGGTAGTYAGAGCTAAAACAATATATCCTGGCCTCAGTAAAGYCAATGAAGTTCTTCCACTGAGTTAAGTGGAGCCAGGATTTCACCTAAATCAYCACTTGTGTAACACTACAAAAACTGAGAATTGAAACTGATGTATTGGCATTGTACCTCTGCTTTTTAAACATTTATTTTAAGGATGCCCCATTAAAACTTGCTGAGCACCTCAGGCATTATGAGAAGAACTTCCCAATCAAGAAAACCCCAAATCTATTTCCTGATCCTATTTTGCAAGTGTTTAAAGTCCAATGAGGTCATGTGCCTAGGACTGACAAAACCGCGCAGGGTGAACATTGAACAGACACTGCCTAAGCRATGAAATGTAATGTAATAATACTAGTGTCTTGATGACAATATTATCTAGTGTTGCACAGATGTCTCAGGAAAAGTCAGCATTCAATGATTCTCCTGGGCAAACACAACTCCAAGAAGGGAAAACACAGGAATTGGGTAAAAACAGGTAGGGGAAGCAATGAGGAATTYAACCTTCCCGAACCCGAAATGATAACAAAGATCCTCGGGGAAATGACTTTCCAGGCTAGATGAGCAACACGAGTACACTGCAGTCTTTTCTAGGCAAAACTGGAAAACAAAYCTCCTGACTCTTATAACCTTGGTTTGAACCCTGAGAAATACCATATATGCAATATACCAAGAAAAATTCATAAGAAAAAATAACCCAGAGCTTTGACTGGAAACACAGTGTGGGCCAGCGCTTAGGCTGCTGGACTGGGGCTCCAGAGCCTTGAATTCAGTTCTGTTTCTGCTACTGCTGGGCTCTAAAACCAATGCTGTCCTCAAAGTCACCCTTCAAAATGGTGACTTTCTCTGGAYGCTTAGTGCACCACAAATGAAGGTTTCACAAATAAATTCATAAAAATAAATAACTCATATCAGAAGTTCTAAGGTGCTTCTTAAGCCAAGACATTGAGTACTGGTCAGYAAGGTTATGATGAGTGCATTCATCACTAAAAGCAGTCATAAAGTGCTTGTAAGAAGTAAATGTTAAGGAGAGGAAGATTATTAAATGTGTTTCCTAATTCCAATGTGATCCCTGAAGTGGACCACATAGTGACTAGAAATGCTTCTGGACCCGGCATCTGCCTCACTAACCYGAGGAAAACCCACAGTTCCTTAATACCACAGTGCAAAGTTTCTTGTTATAATTTACAGTATCAGCTATAGTTGACACCTCAAACCCTATGGTTTTGCATCTCATSAGTCAGATGCAAGATTTCTGTAGATTTCTCCACTCTCTTGATCCATGTTTCCAAGTTTAACAWCTCGCAACAATGAGCTGAGCAGATCGGAGGTGTGAACAGCGACGGAAATCTGCTTTCCAGGCACGCGGCATTTTCCAGTCTCTATTCCACGTTCCGCTGCGCTTAGCGGTACCTCTGGCATATTCCGCCAAGAAAAGACAACAGTCGTCGTGCACAGATTGGTGACCTGGCACATCATAGAGAAAAAACTACTATGGCTACTACTTGTCTCTACTAATAGTGTTTGGAGACTATCCACCACAGAAGAACTATCTACGATGGAAGACRCAATCCTTCACTTCTGCAGTTACTCACTGCTTCTCACTTACAACCTCTGCAGAGGAGCGTCATCATCCATTCTCAAAACATGGGACTCCTGCGGGCAGGAGCAACCACTCCCCAGAATACTCAGATAAAGTCAGGCTTATGATCTGTCTCCAGTATTTCTCCAAGAACAGCACTGGGGAACTATACTGTATATCCGAATTACACACAGATTCAAACTTCTTTCCTGCTGGCATCTGTCTGATCACTTCTGCACTTAAAAACTTGACAGATAACTGCTGCGCTTCTCTTTGTGCACTGACATCCTCCAACCTAAATATTTATTATAGAGATTTGGTCAATGGAGTCAGGCAGAATTTTTTATCTTTTTCTGTCCACCACATCAAAAAATAATCTTCTAAAGACCCTTGGTTTGTCAATTTTTTGTGCAGTATAGCTCTCCCATTACTAATCACTTTTCCATACTGCCTGGACCTCTGAAAACAATTGAAACCTGAGAAAACATGAGGGATATGGCCTCATTTTCTATTATATTTTCTTACTAGAATGGCAGGTGAGTCAGAGCTGAGACTTTATTCACACAGGAAGTGCATGGATCCAACTTTAATCATCTGCAAATAACTGTAAGGCAGAGTAACACGAAGAAAACCACAGGGTTGATTATCAAGAGATCCTATGTYTCCGTACATCTTCATACGACCTTAGTTTCTTTGTTTCAGTCTCCCCTTCCACATAAATGGTAACAGTTCACATAAACATTGTGGGGATTACTTACCTAATGTCCTTTCTTTGCCTTTGAAAATGTAAAGCTCTCYGTTGCCTAACACTTTAGGTGGACATCCAAAGGGATTTACAAAAGTACTTAAGCAGGTTAAATGACTACATCTCACTGACTCCCACAGACTTTTATAAACCTSGCCTTCTACAAATGGAGCAGCAAAGAGGGAGAATGCTTTTGCCCCRTATGTATACTGGCCAAGGCACTGGAACAGTTTCTTCCAGACTCTCTTCTAGTAACTAACCTTATTCACACTGAAGCCTGTTCATTCATGGCTGAGATGCTGATTTGAAGTAGGCACCTACCCAGCTAAAGTCTTCCGTGTCCCAGACCAATGTGTAAGATCAACAGGGAGCCTAAACTCTAAAGTTGCTACTGTCCAGATGGAGTTTGTTAGCAGAGTGAGACCATCTCCTGAACTGAATCATGAGCACCAACAAAATGTACACTTACATGGACATTACTGTGTGCAGAGGTGCCATGTGCTAGGTGCTCTGTTCTAGCTACTGAATTGCCTTCCATTTGTCCTGGATTAYTCTGAATTACTCTGGCATAGCTGACACATACAGACTCCAAAAAGCTCGACTCCTCCCAAGCCAGAGACAAAAATAAACCAGCCATATATGTTCCCTTAAGCTGCTGTTGTAACTTGCTGCATTTATTTTCTATTAAATACTAATTAAGACCTTGCTTCTGAATTGCTTTTACCATCAGCTCAGAGATCTTGCAAGGAAGGTTCAGAGATAACAAAACCAGTTGGACTTTTGAGATCAATATAGCTGATCTGTTCAGCCCAGGAGCCCAGTTTAACTCTCCTCTGCACCACAGTAAGTACATGCCTGAAGGCTGCATCGGCACAGCGATAGGCACTACGTAGCCTGAGCAGTGCAGTGTCAGCTGTGCACCATTCTGCTTTGCCGGCGGGTTTTGGAGTCTGCTTTGAGCTGTCCATAACATTGCAATTTTGTGCTACCAATACCTGAGTGAGCTGGCTGCAAGTTATTTGAACGTCTAACTTGAATATCTAACACACCTTACCCCTCAGCTGAACTGTGGATGTACCTTGCCAGCAGCTGGTGTCAGAAAGCTGAGTCTGTGACCAGAGAAGAATATTGAAAGAAAAAAAAGAAAGGGGGGGGTTAAATTATACTCTAAAACAAGCTAGAGCAACTGGCTAGTGCAGGATGCAGCAACCACTTTCCTCTCTGTAGGCAGTGCCTTGTATCAGGAACATAAAACGGTACAGCTCTGGGTTTTGTCCCTCGCGGTTCATATGGATCCAGGTGGAATTTGAATTTTAAAAGCCTTCAAGCCTGAACTGTCTTAGGAGCTGTCTGTTTAAAAGAGCACATTTTTCTTTGTGCATTTCGGGCAGCATTGCAATCAAGGGAGCCACATATGCTGGATCCTATTCAACTTAATAGATAGAAATTTGGCAGGAGAGTGTTCTCCATATGGGCTTTTCAGCTGTAGAAAAGCTTCTGCCTTTGCTATAAAATAGACTGGGATTGTTCCTTTCCAGAGTGTGCTGCCTCTTCAGCCAGACAGTTGAGGAGAACTGGGTTCAGATGAGAGCTGCCTCTTCACRTGCAATCAAGTACTAGGGAAAAACCCACACTGGCTCTCAAAGGGAGCTCGTGATGCTTCCCTGACATGCTGAAGAACTTATTACTCAGTTTGTCTTGATTGTATCTGGTTTAAGTTTTATCAAGAGCATCCAGGGGCCTGGATTGCCACATCTTGTCAAATATCATTTCTAAAGAATAAATATGTCATTCAGTCACTTATCTAACTGYGAAGGTGCAGAGCAATGTTGGAACATACTCAGTGACCTAAGAAAAATTGAACATAGAACATGAGATTGAAMTTATTTCATCAAACAAAATTATCCTGGGATAAAAATTCAAGTAAGTTCTCTCAAATTACCRCAGGTATGAGGGCTTCATTGTACAGCTACAACTTTTTCCCGTCAAGACAAAGGAATGTAGCCTGTAATAATTAATTTATATAGGCAAAGCCCAACAGTTCCATCATTGCCAAAGGGAAAGCAAAGAATAATTGTATGGACAGGAAAAAACTCACAATGAGATCTCTGGGAATAACTCCAATAGCATGAAATTAATGTAAATCAAAAATAGCTCCTATGAAGTTAAAGTAAGACTGTGGGAAATAAGAATCAGGCCCAATAACCTAAATAAGAATTAGAGAGGAAAAAAAAAAAAAAGCAGAACACTACGACAGAGGTATTTAGTAACATACTAAATTAATATTAATACTGAGTGATCACTAAAGGAATAAACATTCCCTGGGCATGTTTAAGTCAAGTGATAGYTGTTTCTTGCAGGTATAGTATAAACTTTAATGGTAATCTTGTCTCAGTGAATCTTACAGAATTTACACAGTCGAAACAGATTTTACAATAGCTTTCAGGAAATGCATCTTTTTTAGCTGGGTAACAGGTACCTCGAGTAATGGATAGMACCAGGAATGTTATCAAGTAAATGTGACAGATAGGAAACTACCTAGAATCTATTTAATGCTGCTGCTCCATCCCTCTAGATGTTTGCTAGTCTTTTTTTCTTTCTTTTTCTTTTCTTTTCTTTTTTTTTTTCTTTTTTTTTTTTTTGCAGCTGTTCAAGGAAGAATAGCTAGAAGCCCAGCATTGCTTGCAGAATGCAAGCAAGTATAATTTTTTCACTGTTGCTTTTATATATTTGATATAACTAGCTTAATGTTTTTAGATCCAAAATGAATAAAAACCTTGTTTGACTCAGTGGAGGACTTGCTCCTCAAGTGTATGTTAGAATGATACYTGTGCTCACTAACAGAACTGAAAATATTACCCTGAAGGAGTTTATTTCAGATGCTGGTCAAGTCTTTGAGGTGTTTGCATGTTTGCAGTGGAGGTCAGGATGAATTAGGATATATAGCATATTTTAAGATGGTGCCTGTGTTTTCTCAACATTGCTCTGCATTGGTAAGGCATTTGCTTTTGTTGTTAAATGGGCTCAAATATGTCATTCTTATTACCAAGGCTTATTTAATTCATTTACTAGGTCATTGCTTGGGATAATATATGCAAATTGTACATATTAAGAGTCATATGAATTACATCAAGCATTGCCATTTATGTGCAAAATTCATCAAATGTTAATGTAAAATCTAGAAATAGAAAGAATAAAATAATAATAAAATATGAACGTGTAGCAGGCATAAAAAATGAAGACCCTTAACTGCCCATTTATTAAGCAAATAAGGACAACATATTCTTAACTAGTGAGCAAAAAAGGCAAAAGAAAATGACTGTGTGTTACAGTGGCACTGATAATCACTTAAATCAAGTCYCTGGTATTCTGACAGGGTTTGTGGTCATGAATGGGGGAAAAAGAAAATTATTGTCATAAAGAAATTCAAACAACTGTGTTGGTTAGGAGGTGGTAGGAGAGATTTGAAAAATAAACCCACTGATTTCATCTGCATGACAAAACTTATCACAGATTGCTTGGGCATTACACCAARCAGTTGGAATGAACTATAAACACAAGAATAATATTTTATATCATTTTGAATCTGTATTTTATAATTATATGATCTGAATGTTCTTGCTTGCAGGTACAGCCTGGGATGGTAYTGGCTATAAAGTGCCCTCAATCTTTAACAATTCGTTTTTCTCATACTATAAGAACAAATATTCASTTATCATTCCAGTATGTGGCCATGAAACACCCATAGAATCTCATATATCCCTACATAATTTGGCATAACTGGCAGGCTCTTCTAAAACTGAATAACTGAATAATAATGAAGGCCATTAATGATGATTAGAAACATTACAAAGAGTGAAAAATTAGTAATATACTTTGTTATATTCATAGATTGCCTACGAAGAGAGCATTTCTGTAGAAATCATGCATAATTATTACTCAAGAAGAGAATATGAAAGGTAAGTTATTTGAATTTTCACTCTCTTAAAAAATGCTCTCATTATTGCAGCCTGAATTACTACATTTCAGGAAAATAGTTAACTTCTCCCTTTTTTCCTAATGATTCATATAATGCTTCCCTATTCAATTGTTTTAATTTAAGTTCTTCTATTCCCACAGATTGATGACCACTTACAACATCAGATGTACATCCTTTCAGGAATCAGACATGTATGTTTTTCATGTTAATTTTGTTTTTATGACTGCTGATTTAAATGAAGCAAATTTATATTTCTTTTAAAATCCAGATGTCATTCATTCTTTTATCAGCGTCTAACAGAAAACATACCTCAACACTTTCGGATACATACTGCTAGCCTTTATAAATCTCAATAATAAAATAGCAAAGTGTTGCTTAACATCTGCTCCTCCTTTCAACATAAAGAGAGAGAACAAAAAAAGCCTCCCTCTTCCAATGGCACTTGTGCAGCTTTCAGGGACTCGTGTATTTCTTGTGCTATATGTTGCACAAGTAGAATAATAAATCACTGAAAGTTAACTCCCTTAATAAACAAGTCTGTATAAGCATGATCCTCTGAAATATGACCTGCTTTTCCTGATTTATGTTTGCCCATTTTGAACTACACCATTTGCATCATCACAGAAGGGCAAATCATGCAGTGCTGGTTTACTCCTAATAAATACTATCTAATTCCTAAAAGGTCTGATCTAAAGTCCATGTTAGTGACTTACAAGCTTTTTGTTGATTTTGGTATTATCTGGATGAGGCGAGGAAGCACAAAACAGGTAGCTCTACGTCCTTCACTATCAAGGTTATAAGATAYTTGCCTTAGTCATAACTGCAGAATTGTTATGCAACATATATTTAACACATTTATTAGTGGAAAAAAGCGACATTCTTTTGGTTTCACGGACAAAATAGGAGAGAGGACCCATCTTACTTGTATTTGGATGGACCCTAAGGAGCAGAACAACAATCCAATTCCTGCAATCAAATGTGACAGAATACATGATTGCGCTTTATATTTAGATGCCATTTATAAGCAGCTCACAAAGAGGAATGATTATTAACACATCAATTAAAACATTAATAAATTGTGACAAACTATTTGAGAGCAACTGTGTATTAGACTGCTAATAAGGATGGTTTCTCCTGCCTCCTCCCCTGTGCTTGTGGCCATCTGTAACACACCGCTTAGTTCCCTGGGTTTCTTATTAGGGCTAGTCAGTTTATTAACYGCATATAAACATAACATTAATACAAAATGTTACCAGATGTTTAAAAGAAGCCATGAAAATGCTCCCTTAGGTTCTGTAGGCTTCAGTCATTAATTTATAAACTCTTCAGTTTCTTTTCTTCCTAAACACTACAGGATATTTCCAAAAGGATTTGGTGCTCTCAGAGGTAAAATCTTGCTTGCSTATTAATGCATGAAATCTCACTGAAATCACTGAAACTACTCGYGTGAAAAGATATACTAAAGTTCATTATAGAAAGATTAGCCATTTGGGTTTAAGAAAACTGTATAGGAAGTGGCACTGTGGAGAGAAGTAGTTTCGGTCTTTGTCATTTACACACAAAGCAAATAACTTGCACCGTTTGCTTCCAATTTGATATCTGGGCAGAAKCAAAATAATAAAGAAAGAAAAATATATTTTTAAATTTTACTATACTAAACCAGTGCTACAGCCAGTGGCGACCRGAGGATCCCCTTCACCAAGCTGGGAAGGCAAGCCGAAGGGAGGAGCCCCTTGGAGGTCCCCGGCTCTTCCGAGGAGCCACGCGACCACCCGCCTCCTCCGGGCCTCCCAAACCGCTGCTCCAGGTGCCCAGTGCGCCGGGGAAAATTCAATCAAGGGCAAAAGAGCAACCAAAAATAAAAGAGAATCCTACACACCCAGAAACAGATATTATTACTGGGGCCCAGCACAGTTCAGTGCAGGTCCTAGCCAGGTTTCCCAAGGAGGAAAATACTACTGCAGGGGCAACGGTCGACACCTACGTAGCCTCTCCTCCYGAGACGGCTGGAAAGAGCACAGGTGCTTTCCAGAAAGATGGCTGCGTGGTGGGGAACTSCTGACACTTCCACAGAAATTCAAGCTGCTTCCTTTAGCAACGTCCCGAGAGAAGACACTGGCAGTCACGCTGCCTTCCCTTCCCGTCCCATCCCATCCCGTCCCTTCCCTTCGCCGCAGGCTCAGGAAGCAGAGCGGCTCCGGTCCGCACACCCCGACGCTCCCTACACAGTGCCCTGAGGTCAGCAACGCTTTTGGTGTAGCTGTATTAACCCTTCCTGCAGGGCTCTGCTACCTGCCTTTTGTAGTCCAAACCCCGCAGCCAACATYGCCCTAAAACTCTGCCCACGATGAAGGTAACGGCGCAAAACCGCTTGGGTACGCGATGCACCACCCCACACCCTGACCTAATCCCGCCGTTCCTCCGCAACTCTGCACCAGGATCGACTCGCGTTCAGCAAAGCGACCTCGGCACGACACGCAGCTGCTGGCTCTGTCGGCCCACGGCGTAACCTCGCCTGCGGCGGCTACCGCTGCTGGGTCCTCACCCGCGCCGGCAACGGGCAGCGGGACTCCGGAGAGGGACCTTGGCAAAGGTGTGCGAGGGACAAGGCCTCTCGCGGGGGAAGGTTCACGCACCCCCCGAAACCTCTGAATTCGAGACAACTTCCCAAGGAGCAAGACCGCAGAAGAAAGGTGAGCAGAAGGAAAACAGGAAATCCTTMGCTAAAACGGCCAATTCCCACGTGGAAAGAGTTGCATAGAAATCAAGAGGCATGACACCAAGAGGAAGGACGCTAGACAAGAATCGACAGAAAGCACTCCAAAAAACCTGGTATCTTAACAGAATACTGCCTCTTTTACACGGGCTAGCAGGTTTCCTTAACATCTTAGAGAAAACCTAACAGAGAGAGATGTGTTTGATAAAATTCCRGAAGATTAAATAAATGCTAAAAAAGATAATCACTTTTTTAATTCAGCAATTCATTTTCTTAAAATATCTCTAATGAGAAACATTTATGTCTCTTCTGAGATCAAAACGTTTACTGTATTTACTACTATTTACTGTACTCTCCTCAACTCTCCTCAATTCATTTTTTTTAATGTCTTTTGGTATAACCTTGATCTCTCCAAAGGCAACGGAACTTTTGCCTTTCTGATAGCAAGGCCTCTCACAGATGATCCACTCCTCATTTCTAGAAAATATTTATACCCTGGTCTAGGAAACCTGCAGGTGTCCATGTCTAAATACCACGGGATACCAAAGTACGGTATTTTTGAACTGTGATGTGCATGACAAGTGCGGTGGAAATACTGAAGAAAGAAAAATAGCCTATGCTTGTCTGAGTAACAATGAAGTGCAAATCTGTAATATTTCAGAATATATGTTGCCGATTAAATTAATTCGTTATTATTTATTACTGACCTCCTACTGCCAGTTCTGTGCTTGGGAAACTAAAATCAAAGGGGAAAACTAACAAATAAAGGAAAATACATGGTCAGGCTAAGAAATCAGCAACTCACTTTGTGCAACAGAATCRAGTTTGACCATCTAAAGTATCTCTGATTTTGCGGCAAATTTCAGCCTGTACTTTAAAAAGTCCTCCAGAATTGGTCACAGCAGTGCTATTATCCATTACAAGTAAAAAGCAATGAAACTACATGAAATTTGGCCTAGGGCCCAGACCTGAATAAGGCTGTTGCAGACTWGCCTGACACTGATATATTCTCTGGTTTCCACAGAAGTATTCTAAGTTTTCATGGCTGCAGCAAAAACCCACAATTCTGTGTTGCCTGCCAGGCTCAAAAAGCTGATTCACGGCAACATCAGGCTGTGCAGCCAAGAGCTGAGCATGACCTAGAAATGGCAGAAAGGGCTCAAGATCACGTTACTATTGATATGCAGATTATTGGCCGARTGCTTGACTTCACGGACCAAGGGGAACCTCAGGACACTCTTTGGAGACAAACTAGTTTTCTGTGCAATAACAAGAACATAAGTTCAGAGGATGGACATCAATGTATATTTAGAATATGAAAATGTACAGTTGAATAATACATCATCATGCTTTTTACGATAGTTTTTCTTTCAGAAAAGGCATCACAGACAGGAAAGCAATTACATGCTCATTTTGATGGGCTTATAATCATGATTTTCCATAGAAACTTCAGAGACTTTCAATGGAATATGCAGAAATATCTGGAATGCTAATTGTCTCTATAGAATTGCTATAAGGCTGAAATATGTTAACTCAGAACTATCTGAGCAGTCAAATAGCTACATCTTTGAAAATAAAGCAAAGAATCGGTCGTCTTTCAAAAATCTAACAGAAATAATATCCAACAAAAACRTTTTGAGCAATTATACACAAGTCAGACTAATAGGTAAAAAGGAAAATTGCTCAGATGGTCAGAGCAACAAAGATTTTTTTTAAGTATTTTTAACAAGTTTCATTTGTCTGGCCCAGCAAAACAAAGGCTGAGAAGATGCAGCTCCTGTTGCCAGATATACATATGAGAAACAGGAAAAAGAGCCATTTAACCAAAAAGAAAATTTTAGCACTAATCATAAATATGCAGTGGAAATCCAGAGACCATTCCATCAGCGAAGTTCTGAAACACATTTCTGGTAGGAGTAACAGAAAGAGGAAAAATTTAGTTAGCTTTTAAATGAAGCTTTAGCAATTTTGAGGTCACATCTTAGCTTGAAGAATAAATAAGAACAATAGCTCATTTATCAAGATGAACATAAACATGTTGTTAATTCGAACACAGCAACAATGTGAAAACCTTAAGGAAATTTGAAAAATTAAAAAACAAACCCACCAAAACCTAACCTTGCTTGAGCTCCAGTCATTTTTGTAAAAAGGAAAAAGATAATCCAACAGYGAATGTGTTTCCAGTCTGTTTCTCTGAAATATAAAAACTCTCAGCTTGAAATATCAACACCATGTACATTTGAACTGAAATGGCACTAACAAATAACATCCTTTATTTTTTCCAATTATCTAATCATAGAAAYGTCTACTGGAGAGAACAAATTGCTGGCTACTCTGAGCTGATGGGATCCTTTCAACTACCCACATCACTGCTCAGCAGAACATTATATGGCATACAAATGTTGAAAGCAACATACTACCATGCAAGCATAGTCCCTGCTATTTAACATTCTCAAATTTGGTTTAAAGTGAACATTTTCTAACGGAAAATTAAAGATTGTTAAGATATCCACCTACAAGCGTAACAACAGAAAACCACTGTCTTCTAATAGGAAATCCTCAGTTGCATCTCTCTTCACTATATCGTTACTGAGAAACTTTGAGGCTGTGCTTATTAATTGCGGTAATTCTTAAGGTCCAAGTAATACACTACAGAGTGTCTAAATGCTACTGTATTCCATGTCTGGGCTTCTGGCTTAGCTTACGCTCAGCTGCAGCGCTCCTATACGGATAGGGTAGTTGGCAGAGAGGCTGAGTAGATTCAGGGATTCCATTACTGGAGCGGCAAAACCTAATGAAGGAGTCCAGTCATTGATTCCCCATTACATTTTCATTTGACAGAAAGATTACAACCAAASAGAATACTTATTTTATTCCGGGCAACTCATATTTAGATTGAATTTCCCTAAAATAGGATTTTTATAATTACTCTTTCCTGTTCTAACTGCCTTTAAAGAACACTGCCCAACACAGGACAAACACCCACGATACTTGTTATGTGCAGCTGAAGAGTTCAAAACCCTTATCARGGAAGTACATAGGCACCTAACTCCTATAAAGGTGCTGGATTTCTGGGGAACACATCTTTGGAACATGCATTAATTCATTAATAAGAAATAGGACTCTTGAAAAGCTCTTGTAGGATCCCATCCAATGCCTACCATTCCCTTTGACATCAGCACTAGGTTAAAATAAGCACTGGGTTGAAATACTCACAAGGAGGAACCAGAATTAACTATTACCATTTCAGATACTGCCATTAGTAGAAGACTATTTCAGAACTCAGTGTGAATAGAAACAGTCTCATTATTTTGTTTTGTTTCACTTATCTTTAGCAGTTTCTTTCTCTTTTTTGGCAATGTTCTCCAGCAATGTAAGCCATTTACACTCAGTATAATTTTGGTACCACTGGAGAACCAGAAAACTGAACACAGGGTAAATGAAAAGAAAACAACTAGTCTAGTTCCATCACCAAACCTCAGTGAAACATATGAAATACACAAACTGCAGGAATGATGAAAATTAAGTTCAGTTCTATTTCTTTCAGTTTTAACATACTAATACACAGATCCCAAAATACACTATTATCACTGCATGCAACAAGCATAGCAAAAAATAACCCCTGCTCRYTCCCTCTTCCCCAGAAGGCAGTGACTAGTAACAAATGCAAAAAGAAAGAACATATGAGCATTCCCCCRTAACCTGCACAGCTTCAAGCAATTTGCAGTCCAGGGACTTCCTGAACAGGGGGTTACATCAGCATCTTCCTGTTTAGTAGCCCTCAACGGACCTATCTTTCACGAATTGGCTAATCACTTTTTAAACCTATATATACTTTTGGCATATGACATATCCTGTCGCAATGGATCCCATGACTTAACTGTGCATTGTGCAAAAMGAATATTTCCTTTTGTTTGCTTTAAATCTGCAGCACAGTCATTTCACCTGATGCCTATTAGGTGTTGTGTTCAGAGAAACAGGGAATAATCTTTCCTTTCCACCTCCCCTTTGCTACCCAAAACCTCTGTCACCTGACTTATGGGCAAACTTGTCCCAGCTGAAGACATCCAGTCGCTTCTCTGTGACCATTCATAGCTGATCGCTTTAAGGGCCGGATTCACAGAACTGCACATCAAGTAGAGTGACCTACTGAGATTTTTAATTTYGTTTTCTTCCTACTAGTTCCCAATAGTTTATTAGCCTTTTTTATTGGGTCAAAGTGCTGAATTGGCATTTTTGGAGAACTGTTCATAAGTGATTCTAAAACCACTTTGCTCAAATGGCAACAGCCATCTCAGAGGAGTCCATGGCTGTGAGTCACAGTCAGGGCTGGTTTTTCCCCACTGAATACTACATTTGCATGTAATATCATTCACTTTTAGCTCCCATTTTATGACCAGCTGCTCAATTTCTTGAGATCTTTCTTTAATTTCTTTAATTTTTCTCAACTTTGATTTTGACTGTCTTGAATAAWGGATTATCACCAGGTAACTTTATCAAGTTGCTACTTCTGGTCACTTCTCTAGATCACCTATGAATATATTAAATAGCATAAATTCCCAAACCAGATGTTTGGAGGACAACACTAGTGGTCTTCCCAATGAGAAATGAGAGAATTTATTCTAGCTCTGTTGTATCTGTTCCTCATTTTCACTAGTTCTAAAATCTCTCCTACCAGCACCTGAATATGAYACAATTCTTCAGCCTTGGCACCATAAAGAAAAAATCTAACTTTCCTCTAGAACGAAAATCAGTGTAAATAATTCATTTAGTACTCTAAATTCTGCCATGTTTTTATTTTTCTTTTATGTGTATTTTATACATCATCTATTGCCTATGCAAATTTTCTGGCAGAATCTCTTCTCTGGAAAAAAAGGGGGGTTCTTCACTGGTTTTATGCCTTCAACAGATTGTTCCTTCAAATCTTCTTAGGTCTGCCTTATTCTGKTTTTATATTTAACTTGCGAAGGTTATGTTATTTTTCTGTGTCTCATTTTGAACCAGATGCTTTTTATTTATGAAAGCCTCCTTTTGCTCTAATGTTTAACCATTCTGCTCCTTTTTGGTAGTGGTATATATTTACCCAAAGCCTCTAAAATGGCTTAATGGGCCTATGGAATATTTACAAGGAGTCCTGCTAGCTCAATCTATAATACAGTTCTATACATTACTTGCAAATCCTGTTTTAAAATGCAATAAAAGTATAAGCAACATGTTCTATTGTTATTGTACCATTGTTATTAATTCTGGGGATGCGCTTTAATGTCAAAACTGAAACATCTGCAACCATGTACCAGGGAATTAAAGACCTGAGGAATATATCACAGAGGGGAAACTCTCACCTCCAGCCTATTGATTCATTCAGGGCCTGCAAACACAGAAGATTCCTTCCGTCACCTTCTTTGGTGAATTATTGATTAGTTCAGCCTTAAAAGTGCCCATTTCTCTCCACTGATTGCAAGGGCAGTTTGGATAATGAGCTCTTATTTGACATCTACACTAAAGATATTTAAAATTAGGTGACATAAATCCTGCCAAGAGGAACCTCAGTTGGCACTGAGGCAACGAAGATAACACGGCATGGGAGATGTGACACTCCATCACTGCTCTAAGAAGATGTGCACTTCGTTGACGGCGGGTGGCTGCACGCTGGAACAGGCTGCCCAGACAGGGAGTTAGCAGAGTCTCCAGTCTTGGGGATATTCAAACCGTGACTGGACACAGCCTCGGGCAACCTGCTCTAGTTAAGCCTACCTCATCAAGGGGTTGGATCAGATGATCTCCAGAGGTCCCTGCCATCCACAACTAGCCTGTGATTCTGTGAAGATACTCTTGTGCTGAAGCGATGGCCCAAAGCTTTTTACCAACTAAATAAACACTGAGCATTCACATTGCACTTCATTTTAACAAAAGCATTTTAGATAAAAATTCAGTGATGAGATTTTAGTTAGCTGATTGGCAGACAGCCACCTAAAGGAAAGATCTGCTGTTACAGGAATCCAGAACAACTCCTCTGAGAGTGGCCTTCAGTACTGAACAGGTTTTCAAGCTGCATTAACTAGAAACGTGGCAGTGCTGATTTATTTTGGAATTGTACTGTTTCACTGCTTGATCCTCATGCTTTTGATACATATAGTAAGGGAAGAAGACTTCATTTACTGTCATTGATGCATAATTTATATTATCACCTATGGCCACAGCATTTATTCTTGGGATTCTGTTGGGAGGTGATCCTAAATCATTCCCAGCTTGTTAGCTAAGCAGTATAAAACAACGGTCAGCATATTCCCTGCCTGTTTTTTCCAGCTGTAACTCTAAATCTAGCTGCTTTTGGTACCRACCTTTTCCACTACTTGTAAACAAGGTCAGTATTGTTTGTAGCCCTTTTACATTMCATTTTTATAAACCAGTTTGCCTGTGCTTTTGCCTTCTAGAGCCTGTCATGTTGGCCATAATCACACTTTTGGAGTTGAAGAATGGGCATTTTGCAAGTAGTGAAATCGAGGAAGGTATCTTTTTTCATKGTTACTTTCCAGATACACTTCAAAGCCAGGTCTCCCTAGGCTTCTGCTGTTGGAGATTTTGTGCACCTATGGAGACTAATAGAAACGGGATGTTGCTACAGAAATTGCTGTATCAAGCAACACCCCAGGGTTTGTGCCCTCTGTTGGAGCCCGGATCTCCTCAAAATGGAGTCAGTGGCAGGACTCCAGTAGCAGTTATTTGTGGAGGAAGGGTCAGATTCACAGGAAACACTGGGCAGCTTGTAAGCAGCTTCTCTGAGACAAATGAAATGTCATTTGTCCAAAACGATCATTCGATGCCAGCACAGAAAGACAGCAAAATAAAACACTTTGTAACACACTAGCGGAAGTGAAGAGTTTTTCTTGTTATTCACAACAGCAACCACAAAATACAACAGAATTGCTCCAGGTGTTTGCAGGTTCCAGCTGGCACTGAGCTTTTAAGGTCCTGCTCATAACCTGGAACACTTGGGAGGTGCAGATTGGAGGCATTTAAACATTTGCAAGGGTTTGAAACCTTTTACCTCTGCAGATCCAATCTGTAATTTCAAGCTCAGCTGATCCCATGGAAACATCAGCATTTGTGTCTTGTGCATTTTCTCATTTGTTTTGATCTGCATTGGTTTTGCTTTTTAAGTGTATCTAGCCCAGACTTTAATAGTTTGCTATTTATTATAACACCCACTATAACATTAAGCCCAGTACTCAGTATATACAGTTCCTGCTTCTCTTTCATAGCATCATTCACATCAAACACAGAAAGCAAAGCAAGCAGCACAGGCACACAAAACAACAGCTTGTTAAAGGAATGCAGATGAGCTTAAAAGTCTATAAAATGCCTAATGCTAAAAGTTGCCTCAGATCCATATAGAATACTAAGATTAAAAAACATACGTACTAAAGAAGACATTAATTGCAATAGCTTTACGTGTCTGAACAATAATTTGTCCATGAATGACCGGTGTGAATGTGCTCCACACTGAATTTTGTTTTTACATATGCATCATTTCTAAGTATTTAACATAGCAAAATCTAGCAAACTCTGTTATTGCAACAACTCTAGGGAGACTGAGTCACTATTTGTATCTTGTAAAGATCAAATCTAAGCTCTTGATATCAGCATTTTCCTCACCATTTTGGTTCATTTTAAGATTTCCATATTATTCCTTAAAAATCTACAGATATGTCAGTGGTATCTTACAGCCTTTACAAAACTGGTCTCTGAACTTCTAGTTTATTGATATCATTTGTTAATATTCTTCAAAAAAAAGACATGAGGCATTAAAAGAGAGAAAGGACAATGAGCCAATGTTTGTCAAACCTTCTAGCATCATCAGTCACACAACAGATGCAGCAAAGTCATAGTATTTTACCCTGAAGCACGTTATTGCTGATCCTCATTCTAAGCAAGCAGGCTAAGCTCAAAAGTTGGAGGCAGTCCAAATCTTTCCAGTTTTAAATAAACTTCTTCTCTGTTTTGTACTATTATTCAATAAAATGTTCCCAAAACAATATTGGTAAGCTATAAACAAGTTAGGCATCTAAATAATTATGTTCGAATGGAGGAACAGAGAAAATGTTAAAGGCAAGAGCTTGTGTCTTAAGTCAATGAAACAAACAATAATTCTTAGTTTTTGTGTTCAAAGGGACTCCCAGCGCCTAAACAAGATCAAGGTCTACTTGTGCTGAATGCCTGGCCGATACAGTCCAGCAGGGTCTCTGCCCCTTACACCTCACAGTTCACTCGTAGACAACATGCAGTGAGCAGAAGTTTGCAGAAAAACAACCCCAAACCCATCTTATTTCCTATTAACCCCCCAAATTTACATAATTTATTAGCATGTTTTTTTCCTTGTTATTTTCCCAAGCTGCTCTTCAATCCAATACAGAGAGCATGTCATCGTGGTGCACCCAGAGCTGGAGACGTCCCCTCTTTTTCCCACGCAGTAGATGTTTATTTCCACTGGAGTTTGACCAGTTGCAGAGAGGCCATGGGGTTAGTTAGATATTTTATGGGTAATAATCGGTTAGTTGGAGTCTGTACTGTAGAAAGAAGCCTCTCCCAAGAACATCACATCACCATTCCACCAAACTGCCTGTCTTCARAAACTACCAGACCGGCAGTGCCAAGCCACGACCATTAGTCCAGTTCACTGCAGAAATAATAAAAGTGAAGATAAGATGACAGACATCCTTTATGAACTACGAAAACCAAGAGTATGTGATGCTGCAAATATCTTAAGCATGGCTTGAAATTGCACCGGGAATGGAACTGGTTACTTTTCTATTTGCAAATAAGGAAAATTTATCCCAGTTCAACAATCTACATAAACTCTCTTGCACTACAGAAGAACCACATTAAGGACCTAATATTGGCCCTACATTAYATAAAGCGCTTTGCTGACAGTTTGCACAGGGATGAGCATTACTGCAGGGCAAATTTCAGCTATGGTATGTATTTGCCTATCTAGCATCTAAAGATTTGGGCAGAACATTCTGCATACAAGTAAATTCCTCAGGAAACGAAAGAAGGAGAAAAGCACTAGTTCCTCTTAATGCATATAGCAGCCATTTGGGAAATCCCCCAAAGGACTTAGCTCTGAAAATTATCGGGCAAATGTGTCTTARAATATGAATTTCGAGAGTGCTGTTAGAAGTGAAACTGCATCCATCGCAAGGAACTGGTTTCCTGTTTCTACTCTTCTTGCCTTTCATTTTTCAGATGTGTATGCTAGATGACGAAAAGCCATTCCAGACTATTTCAGGTATTGCTGAGATGAAGGCAAGGTTGTTATCTATTTGAAGGAGAATCGTTTTTCATTGTCTGCTCGTATAAATGGGTAGAGAGTTTTTTGCTTTCCCCTCACATCCAACTGACATAAAAATCTTACATTCTCTACAGAGCAGTATGGGTGTACAAATTTCATGTTAAGTTGTATTTATTTTATGTGGTTTCATATTTTTACTCTTCATCCTTTTTTTCTCCCTTCTCTCCTCATCAGTTTTGCAACATGTGCGGAGTTTAAACTAAAGAAAGCAACTACCTCATCTTGAACGTCAACTTTCCATGCAATATCAGATTGATATAATTGAGGCCAGCATCTCAATTTTATGTCAAGTCCAAGGACGGTTCCAGGAACACGTGTCCCACCCACTATATTATGAGACTAGATCTATCCCTACCAGTGTATCACAACACATTTTCTGCAGCTTTTAAAACATCATCCATACAACTGTCAAGCAGACTGAACACTAGTTAATGGTGTATATGTAAACAGCATCATTTCTCAAGGGAGCTTGACTAAAGACATTGACAGCTAACAACAATCCAGTTCTGAATTATGTAAAATTACTTGAGAGAACAAGTCGATGAAAAAGCAGTGTTTTTTACCGTCACTGTAAATTCCTTAATTCTCTGGCCCTTCCTTTAATCAGTCTTCTTAACTCACAACTCTTTCAGAATCCAGGCTAAACTGAGCTAATTGAGCTATCTATTGCCTTGGGATCTCACAACCAAACATCTCTTAGAGTCAACAAGCAACTGAACCAGTTCCTTACTGTCAGGTGCAAAGAGTTTCGTTCTGGGAAACCAAAATCCATTATGCAAGCTAAATTCACACTCACTTTGCTGCATTAACTCTGTTGATAAAGTTTTGAGCATATGAAACCACTAATTTTCATGAAAAATCAAAATGTTGCTGCAATTCACTAGTACAGGGAAAAAACTCGTCTCTGAGAGTGACTATTCACCTCATTTCTCAAACTACTCAGGCTCTTTTCAGAGYTGAATTGTATTTTTGAGCTCTAAAAATTTATGTAGACTCATTTTTCATGGAAAATGTATTTGGAGATTAATGAACCCAAGGCTGGCTGCATCATGCTTTCAGTGAAATGGATATGCCATGTGCAACCTAGTGTTTCTCATTCCAGGACTAGGCTACTGGATTTAACCACACTCAGATTTGCAGCTTTATGGGAAAAACAGATTCTGTCAAATCAGCAATTTTTAAATTGATCTCAGAGTGTCGATTTTTTACAGCTAATATAGAAGTTACAAGAATAAAGATCAAGATTATTAAAAATAGAAACCTGTGTAAATATTTCTAAAACCACAATTAAAACAGGCAGACTGCCAAAAGCAGTCACTGATTTCAATGGGAAAAACAAATGCTCGGTATTCTTGAAAGCGAGTCATTTATTAAGGACTCTAATTCTGGGTTTCTCTTTGGACTTTTGAAGGAGTCCTTCATACCTTCACACTCAAAGGCCAGAGTGGAAGCTCTGACCAGCCAACATAAATTTACTCAGTGAATCCTCCATCCGACCTAAAAAGACGTCAGTGATCTCAGGAGCTGCTCAGGTTAAGTCCAGAAAGCAGACAYTGAATTATTATGTGAAGAGCGGTGGGGACTTTCAATCCCCCACTTCAGCACATGCTCCTTGCAAGCTCGCGGGTGGCTGCGCGCCAGTCCRGCCCGTCCCCTCTCAACGTTCAGCATTACGAAGTGCTCCTCAATCCAAGCACTACAGCTTGCAACTCATTATCCTCCACTACAGACTGCCTGAAAACACCAAATGATGCAGCTCTAAGCTACACAGCTACCCCTTAGCAAGTGCAAAATTAATATACATTATACTTGGCCAGATTTTTACTAAACTTTCACTGGTCTCAGCTCTGCTTTAGGCCTGGCACAGATTCCTGCACCTGCATTGAGTCAACAGCAGCGGAGTTTTACTAAGGTACGTATTGTTAAGTTACACAACATAAATTTATTTGACTCCATTTGTCATTACTCAAACTGCCACCTTTTGGAACAGTAGTTGCAGTATGACTCCATCATCTCATAGCTTTTCTCAGGACAAAAAAGTAAAAATAAGTCCTCTGCAGCTTTTGCGTAGGGATTTGCTTTGGCACAGGACTTCCTTCCCCARTCCTTGCCAGATGTCAGAATGATGTTTGGAGAGAGAACATTTCATCCCTTGCCATAAACAAAGCAACACAGACATAAAGGAGCAGTTAAGGGAAAAAGACTGTTATCTTCTAGACACTCATCTAGAACAGGCTGTGATGAGGAGGAGCTGACTGCAACACAGGCTTTCAAATGTGGGACAGCTTATTCTAACATCAATACGTAACCCAAAAGAGACTGCTAGAGGAGGAAACCATGGATTTTTTCTTATTATTTTGGGGGGGTTGTGTTTTACTGAAATGCTTCGGTCTTTTGAGTTCACATGGTGACACCTGGAAAAAAAAAGCTGAGAAACAATCACTAGGTTTATATTTTCCCTTCTTTTCAAATAAGCTAATGTAAAGAACAGCATCACTGTGGCCTGCAGGCATTTCTCCAGCCGACAATTACAACTGAAAAGAATTACAGCTGCAATCTAGCTGAAGAAATTGTCTTATCTGCTCCATGAATGCACCCTTGGGAGGATTCCTAAATGCTATTTTATATCCCCAGAGAAGAGTAACACTGAGACAATGATGAAAAAGGCATCTGTTTTAGATGTGTGTAGTTCTAACCACTAACATGGACTGTGTGATCTACGTCTGTGGATAGTATGACTACTGCTCATTAATATTTTATCTTAGGTTGCTCCGTATCTTATTCACAGTGTAGGAGCTCAAATGAGACCCAAGCACACCCAGCGCGGAACCTCCAGAGTATGTGTTTTAAAACAATGGAGAGAGAGGTCATAAATTTGTTCCATTTACGGGAAAAAAAGTCTTTAAATTTATCTGAGTGGTGCCAGGTATGTCTTACTGTAYTGAAGTAGCAAAGATAGAATACTTTGTAAATATGGGCTCTCCCAATAGCAAGTAAGACATTCTGAAATACATTCTGAAAACAAGATTTAAAGAAATGGATCTAGAAAACATTCTTCAAGAGACTCTTCCAATTTCTACCAACTCTGTTTTCAGAAATTTCTATTTTTGTAAAGCAAGGTAAAACAGAACCAGGTGGATGGACAGAAAGTTGTCAACCTCCTGAATGGCACATGTCAAACAATGTAACTGTCTTCTGACAGTCACTTTTTAGCATCTCCACTCTCTACTGCTTGGTTCTTACTCTTTACGCTTCTATATAAACATAATATGCATGAGAGTATGTTGTCCTTAAAAAAAATCACTCTAATCATGATTTAGCCGCTCCTGAACTGTCAACGCAAGATCATTTCAAAATTAGCATTCTTCGGTTAGTCCATCCAATCTTAGTAAATCTTAAGGCAAATTTAGCCAGTTTAAACCCCATCCAGAGAGAAAAYTATTAGACAGGAACAGGTTAAATGTAATTTTACTTATACCAGTACCAAAAACCTTCAATAGCCAGGTCCCAAGGTATTTTTTCACATACATTTAGTCAGCCGTTAGTCAGACAAAACACATTAAAGCAAGGTAGCACTTTCAGTTTAATCTGTCATAGGCTTGGGCATAGAGATGGAAGTCATTTGTTCTTCAAACAACCCCCTGATGTATGCAGAGAGACCGGTTTTACATACATAATCTTCCAAAACCAAGTGTCTAAATCATGTTTCATCCCAGCCCCCAAAAGGCATGGAAAAACAAAAGCACTCTTATTAAGCACCCGACTCTAATCCCACACGTCTAGTCAGTAGTGTTAATGATCTTCAAAGGAGTGGATTGCAAATGAGTCTAGACATGCCAGATAGGCTATCCTGGGAAGCCAAGTACTAAAAATTGGCAAAGACTGATTAAATGAACAAACTATGTTGAGATGCACTGAGCACTTGCATGTTCATTGTCCTCAACGGGAGCTGTAGGTACTCAGCACTTCTTCAAAACTGGGCCACATACTATGAATAGAGGCTGAAAATTTTATTGCCAAACTAGACGTAACCTCTGAAAAGACACCGGTCTCTATTTCGCCCACCCAATGCATGATCTGAGAAGAAACAGCAAACACATCCGCTCTGTACATTGAAGCATAGTGCAGCGATGTCCTCACGGGCATCAGCTCCTGCAAAGCAGCGTTGTGGAGATGCCAATTCAAATCCACAAGCAGTACTGGTTTGATGTTGTGCCCAAGCTATATAAGTCAGCTGGTGAATAAAGCTTATTAGTTTAGTCTCAGGTCTATGCTGACATAGCTAAAAAACTTCCAACTGTGGTGTCAGCACGAAATCTGCCATCACAGGCATCTCCTCAAAAGCACCACATTTCACAAACACGCATCTTGTGTCCCAGATTATACAATGAGAGAATGGTTAAAAAAGCAATGAGATACTGTTTTTAAAGACATAAAAAAGGCCTTTTCCTCTATCAAATTCTAATAATCTAATTATTCTAATAATTTAATCCTGCATCTACAAGCAGCAGAATGCTGTACCTGTGGTGAACAAAAAATATTTTCTAAAAACAAGGCCTCCAAGAGGCTTTCTGCCTCTTTTCTTTCTTTAATATGAATTCACTATCTGAGTTTTCTCCTCATAAATACTTCTGGGGAAACAATGAAATGAATTAAACTTGATACTAACATTGCTATTTCTGTGTTTTGTTACAAATGATCAAGGAAGACTGTTGATTTGAGTAACAGAACTCCAGAGAGCTTAGGTTATTTTCAAATTCTGCAGTGTATTTCTTGAACAACCTGGACAATTCTCAATCTCTTTGTGCCTGTGTTCCCATCTATAAAATAATGATAAGAAAATTCCTTTGTCTGCTCTGTATTGTCTTTCTGGAATGACTATATAGCACCTAYTATAACAGGTCTCAGGTGAGGTAATTAGTGGTTTCTCTACAATGAGTAACAGCAACAACAAAATACAAATAAAGTTCTCCCAAATGCTGTTTTGTGGGGATTCTTCACTATGATACTAACCACAGGTACAGAGCAAGTCAATATATCAATACTTCAGGAGATTCTCTTAAATAAGAGTCACTACCCTGAAACTCATTCATTAAAATTGCATAAAGTTATTTTGGAGTATTCATCCAAAGCCATATCGTTACAAATTTCTGCATTGTAAATACTGGTCATTGCTGAATTTGTTGTCCAGCTACACAAAGATGGCAGGTAAGATAGAGCAGATACGGAAACTGAAACTGTGGGCAGAATATTGATTTTGAAACAGAAGAATAAATGAGAAACCTTCACACACAAGTATCTGCATACCTTCCAACAGAAAAGAGCAAAAGTTGGTTTGCATAGATTCATTTGTCTTCCTAATATCCCTTGGTTCTGCTGGCCAATGTACACCTGAATCCAAAAACATATCAGATTTTTCCCATTCCTTCCTTATATAGCTAGCTGCTCTGTAGCGCTATTTAAATCTTCTTAAGTCTTTCTTTCATCTGCATGCCCCACTTCTCCATACCTCCTGGGACAAGCAGCACATAAGCTCTGCTCCACATTCTGTCAATATCCAAAAGCAGTAGGGAAAGCTCTTTATTCCTGGACTCTTTTTTAGGAACAGGCTAGAAGAAGGAAGGAAAAAAGGACCTCTTCTGCAGGTCTTGCTAAGGCTGGAGAGAAAACCTAAAGAGGGTCAGAAACAAGCATGAAGGGCAGACCTGGTGGATAGCTGTAGGCTCTGGGGAGGAAGGGGCTATGGGAACAGGTCTGATGAGCTGCAGAGGGAAGTAGAGTGGGGTTGGAATGGCAGGGGCTCAAAAAGTGATGCTGGTGAACTTTGAGTAGGCTGAGGGGCAAAACGGAGGAAGGGGCCAGGAGCAGAATTAATAGAGCAGAACTAGCAGAGTTTGGGGGTTGTGAATATGTAATAAAACACCCACGGAAACAAGTTTGGTTTGGACTCTGGAAAGCAGTATCACTTGGATCAGCAGACGTGAATGACGGGAACAGTTGCAGCATCCCTGGGCCATCTCTCAACATTTAATGGTACATCTCTGATGCACAAGAAAGAGTAGCAGAAAACTGAAATTCAAAACAAAGAACAAGAACTCACAGTGTTTTCAGAAAAAAAAATTTTTTTGAAACATCCAATTCAAAATTTTTACTATCTTGAGGTTAGCAATACCAAGAATACACACTTTAGGCTACTCCTTTTACCTAGTATCAAAGATCTACTGCTTGGTATTTTCCCACTTTGGTAGTTTCTACTTTCCTCCTTTTCTACTCAGCTTTCCTTACTCCATCCACACTGGCATCTTCAGGCCAAATCAGGGAGCTCTGATCCTCTGCTATGTCTCTAAAAGGGATTTGTTACTCCACAGAAAAGGTTAAATCTTCCCCTCCCTTCCCCCGCCCCCCCCCAAGAAAAAATGCAAAGCAGTTTTTTTCATGAGGAATTTACAGTCAAAGGGGGAGGGAGGAGTGATAGTTTGTCTCAGTACGGAACTAAGTCAAATTTCAAACCTCAAAGAGGGAATTTCCAATTTCCGCACAACYCTAAAAAGCGTACTAGAACTGAAACGCGGCCGCCTGAAGAACGAGAAACAGGAAGCGGCAAGAAGATGCAAGCAGACCTTCCAGCCGCTGCTGCAAAGCRCAGGAAGAAGGACGCTCACGCATGATCCAAAGCCTGCTGAAATCAGAGCGCCTCCTTCCAATGACGGTCACCTTTGGATTCTGTCAACACACCCGGGCATTCTTTGCCAAAGTGAATAATGCTGCAGTGTTTTACAAAACCATGGAAAACAACCAGACATTTCTGATTGTAACAGAGTAAAAAAAATAATGGCAATTAACTACACAGAAGAGATCAGCCCCTGTGGACAAAACAGAAACTGGATTGGCAGCAGCTTGCTCAGAAATCTGCTACAGATGTACTTCAGCGTTGGGCTACTGGGATTCTGYCACAACTGGCTTTTTGGAAATAAAACAAATCAGTAACGAAGAAATTACACTCCAGGTCAGGTTTGGGAGGACCGCTCTCCCTGTGTGCGTTGGGAGGAAGGATACACAATCATCTCGGTCTGGTCTGCGATTTGTAAATGCAGAATTAAATGCCACTCATATCCTAACACTTCCCTAGCGGAACTACTGTTCGGTGTCATTTCGAACCCATCCCTACGGCAGTAGYGAGACGGCCGTCAGAACGGGCTGAGCTCCACTTGAAGGTCTTCTTTTTAACTATCTAGCAGTGGCACATTATTTCTTATCGACTATCAGCATTAATCAAATGACTAGTCCACGAAACAGGTTCAGGATAGGCGAGGGCCTGAAAACAAAAGGTGCATGTGCAAACAGTAATCACTACTTCTATATCATTACCTCCAAAGCCGTAATAACATATCGTATTCTCAGAAGAAAAACATGCAGATGTAATTGTCACTTAGGGATAAATGTGTTTTGGTTTTGGTTTTAAAAAGGCTGGGATGATTGTAAGGGATTATGTCAAATCACATTGCAGCTGTAATATTTAAAAAGCTCTAGCTGCAATGTTCTAGATTATAAATTACATTTGATTTCATTTTTATCATTCTGAATGGATTATGATTGAAATGAGTATGTAAAGTAATTGCCCATGCATGCCATGTGCCACCCTCCCCCGCCCCCCAAATCTCTTGCAAGCAAAACAAGGTAATTCAAGGGAATATTCAGAGAAGAAAAAAGTTAGTAAATGAAAAATACACCCTTTTGTCAGTGTCTGTAATTTTTCTGTATTCTTTTGCAGCCAATATCCGCAGTATCTTTCATCAGCAGAAGAGTCAGTGTCTGCAGCTATGGGTTGCAGAAACTAATTATTATGTTTCTCCAATAAAAACTTCTGTTCTAAAGAAATTCATTCAATTGCCACTTATTTTGTTCTGGTTTACTCTTGTCTTCGTTTTTAGAAAAATCTTCCATGCCCAGCAAATAGACATATATATTCATGAAATCCACCTGCTCTTTTTACTTCACAATAGAGCTGATTTGACATGTGTTTTCTATTCCATTTGAAGGTGTCACCGGGCTCCATACATTTTATGATAAACACCTTCTGAAACGGCGTGGTTTTCCATTTGCTTTGTTTGGGGAGGAAGGAGGGAGAGGGTTCAGTACTCAGACAACAGCTAGGCTACCAGCTGATTGACAGTGTAATAAAATATCGCAATCTTTCTTTGTAATCTCACACAAAATAAYGTAAGTTAGCATTATTTCAGCAAAATGAGATCTGCCACTCTTGACACAGCATGCACCACTGTCGCAGGCAGACAGTATACTTTGGGTCCGTGAGGACTAGCACTCACCAGTACGCCTCTGTTTTGCTAAAATAGGGTTTATTTATGTACCAATCTTAATATGATTACAGGCATTTACTAACAAGATCAGAGGAAAAGGGCACACAAGACAAAGAAYGTGCAGTGATTAGGCTACAGTCGGATCACTAAGACTTAACACCAATGGCAGGTAYGAAAAGCAGAGCCAGCCTTCTGGAAGAAAGGTCTAACACCTGCGAGAAAGCTTTAGGGAGATACCTGCCTTTCACTTAGTAACACAGCGCAGCACGTACAGGAGCATCGCAGTGAGTACAGCAGGTGAGCAGGTTTTAACGGCAGCAAGAGAAAGTTTAGCAGAAGCTATTCAGCAGATGCTCCGACGGCACTGGGCGATGGCTCCACGCTCCTGCGCCCCTTCTGTTGAACCATTAGGTACCACCCAACTACCAAAGTCAGAGAGAAAACTGCTGCTCTTGCAGGAGCTCACAGCTCTGCTGCTCGCGGCTGCATCTCCCACCCATCGCCACGGCCAAGTGAAGAGGCCTGGCAGATGAGGGCAACGCAACTCCCCCCTGCGGCCAGAGAGCCAGTGGGACCTCTCTCTCGGGGCATGTCAATAAGCACAGAGGGGAGCTAGTTGATGAGACATGCTAAGGTCCTTTCAAACTGATGATAAGGAAAGGACCTTTTCTCACTTCTCTTCTGTATCAACCATGGGAGTCCTACGCAAGATTAAAGCACTGGTAACTTCACCAGAAAACTAACATGAGGCACCTCAAACCAAGACGCTATGACCTTTTCAAGAAGACTTTCTCAGCTCTCTCTAAGTTATTGATCTCTAATGCTTAGCGGAGTATATTTGGATAATTTGCTCTTCTCTGTAAAGGCGAGCAGCAAAAAGTTTAAATTAATTCCATATCCAAAAGATTTTTTAAAGTAGAATTGTTCTAATAAACATTTGTTACCTGCTATATACGTTTGTTTCCATGACTCATGTTTGTTTTGATGCCACAGTTTAACATACCATTTTGATCATATCTCAACCCACGCAATCCCACATGTGTTTAACACCTAATAAAAAGAGCCTTGARATGAAACAAGTATGAACATGCTCAGTTAACAGAGTAGACACAGTGATCTATGGCTAAGTGAGAACAGTATGATTTACATGATCCAAGAGACACTTTCTCAGCCTCTGGAAGCAGCGCTCAGAAGTACAAAGTACCTAAGTATTTTTGGTACTTCATATTTTCTAATTGCTAGAACTGAGTCTAAGAGCTCATCCACTTTTTCCAGCTGTATCAGCTGGTTTAGTAAGCAATCATAACTCTCTCTATAAGCACTCCTTCCTTCAYGAAATACGAGTGGTTAATCCAAACCATTACAGATTGATATTTCTATTTTCTTCTCATAGCTCAGCCAGCAAAACTAAGGCCAGCTATATATACACTAATGAAATGATTCCTCACTTACACAAGCAGGCTGCTGAAAATCACAGTGATCATGAAAATCACCGTATGCCCAAATTTCATTTAAACAGTACAAACTTCTTCAGATGTTCAAAAGAACTTCTTTCAAGAACTTGAAATATCCCACCTAATTAATGTGATGGCCAAATTTCCCAGTGGCTTCAAAGAGCAGGGATAGATGTTGTTGTGCTAAGAGCAGGCTGTTGGATGAGATAAGGTCAATTCCCTGTTCAAACTTCCTGTACAGCAGCAGAGAAATCACTGGGGGCCTGATCCAAATCAAAAGCAGTTCCTCCACTGACTATAAGCAGATTTTGAAATAGTTATTAAATCTCTCCAAGCTTCAGTTCCCCATAAAATGCATATACAAGAAATTCCTACCATACATGTGAAGATGCTGTGGAATCAGACCCATGGAAGACCACCTTCCAGGACTCCCTCTGCTGTGTGCAAGGCCATGATCTAGGTAAGCCACAGAATAAGAAGTGAAGGAAACTACACACAGTTTTAAAGTCATTTGAATTAAATAGCTGGCAGTAGCAAGTCTTAAAAGGCTTTTGTAGTTTTTTCTTCCCCATATGTTTCTTGCTGTGACAATATCCCTTTAAATCCCAAGTAAATGCACAGTTCCATTTCTTCCTTATGGTTTTACTGTCACTGAAAATGGACTTAATGTCAAGTGGCCGATGCTAACAAATTAACACTTCTAGTATGACACTTTGCACACCCCTAGGAAGCGCTGGTGGAGGGAGCCCAAGGAGACAGAGGCAGTGATCCAGGGCTCTGTAAAATTAAGAGTGAAATGGTGTGGGAAATCTTCTTCAGACTGGGAGACAGAACTGTCATGCGAGTTGCTTGGTGAAAACAAGTAGATGTATATCCTAGAGCACAAAGGGGATAGCACCTGCTTTTTGCACAGAATTGTCCCCTTTCTTGATTGTTAAAATTGATTCTTAAGAGTTAGTTATTGCTGAATTATTTTTCTTGGCAAAAAGCTTATTTTTTGTTTATGATCTTCCCTGTTGAGCTCAGTTTGGATGCCCTGTGACTGCCAATTTCTTTCTAAATATGTCTCTATATTAGCATTTCTCATKAATAGATTTCAGAGCCAGGAGGAAGCCTAAGATGACAATCAGGACAGAGGTGGGGGAAAGAGAAAATGCAGGTTGTGTATYGTTATCATAATTTAAATTAAAGGAAATGTTATGCTCTCACATCCTCACACAGCTTTATCTTTCAAGCTGCAACCACTTTCCACATACACACAAATAATGATACATATTAAGCACAACTATTGTTGATCAAAAAATTATTCTGATTTTTATGATGAAAGTAAGGGGGAGGCAGAAAATACGTTAACTTCATATAGTTCCATGGAAAGCCTGAGAAAAAAGTTGCTACTGAGAAGAGGAGCAGTAAGACATCTATCTAACTACTTTACATACTTCTGTAGACCCCAGACACCACAGTATCTGAGCATATGACACTCTCGCAGTGTGCCTGTAAGCTGGGAAAATCCTGCTCTCTCCACTTTCCAGGTGGAATCAAAAGAGTAAATGATTTGCTCAGGGTCACATGGGAAAAGCATGAGGAGGAAGGAATTAAACCCAGACYTCTTCACTCTTCATCTCAGATTGCATTTTTGTATAGTACAGAGCTAAGCACAAATGGGTTACTAGCACACCGACTTACACCATCCTCTAGTCTTCAATGAGAAGTGTTCTAGGAAGTATTTTCCAAAGTTCTAAATAAAATGACACCAATCTTATTTGATTCTCCCCAATGAATGCTGAAATATTAACTGATACCAATGAATTGTACATCATTTATAGAGTAAATYGAACATAAATGATACAGAGTTTTATCAATACCATAACCAAAAACTTCACTTTGATTTTCTTTTAAAGCAAAGAGTAAACAGTAGTTYAAATGTAACACAGATGTGAGTCAAAACACTCTTAGAGCTTCAGAATTTCTGCTCCTACCACAACAGCCCTGTTATGGGAGACACCTTCCGTCCCTTGCTGACGGTGCTGTCTGGATACTAAAAACGCTGAACTGGAACGTGGTCTGCTGCAGCCCACTCTTGTGACAGTCGCATTTCATCCACACTATACTGCTCCTTCCATTGCTGCGGCAGCTTCCGACAGTGACGGCAAGGAAAGGTACCTAGTATCAGCTCAAGAGGGGAGTGAGGTAACTGTCATTTCTGCCATGCAAAGGGCTGCCTTGAACACAGAATGGGTAAGGTTGGAAGGGACCTCTGGAGATCATCCAGCCCAACCCCTCTGCTCAAGCAGGGTCACCTAGAGCATGTTAGACAGGWTCGCATCCAAATCTAAGGARCACAGAAGCAGCACATCCCARGCTTGACTTCCAGAAGCTGGGTGAGACCCCACCAGAAGGCCAAGAACAGCATCAGTTAAATTGATTATGAAGCTAAAATCTCAAAGATTTTCTCAGTTTGTTTTAAAAGCCTCTTTTATCCCCCACTAAATTAGACATGATTTCTTGAAAGAGGAATGTATATGAACCACTACAGCTAAGAGACAAAGGGATAGATCATAGGAACCGCAGTAATTTACAACTGTGAATATAAACTTGGCTGTCTTGATTCTTGTACAGTCAGGCGAAGAATCAGCTGAGACTCAGACAGAAGGATGGGTCTGATACTATCGCTGGCTGACTTCCAACAGCTTCATATTCTCCAATATCTCAGGACCTGACAACTGATCCCATCTCTAGCGCAAGTGTTCTCAGGACAGTGATCTTACAGGGATGCCTTACTACTCTAGAAAGAGTGAATGGCAAAYCAGCAAACACAAAATTTTGCTTCTCATTTAATCACGGGAATAAAAWGCAACAACCAACAGTAACAGGTTAAGGCAGCTACTCCTGGTCAGCCTGCGAATGTCTCGTACCCACAGACGAGTGCTTATGCACAGAAGTATTTCTTCTTGGAGACAGCACTGTCAGTGTAAATAAGGACTCTGGAATTCATAATAAAAATGCGAGAAATAAAAATCTCACTGGCAGGCTGAAAGAAATTATTTGTATTTAAAATATGCTAGTATTTTAGACTGTGCTGGTGTGTAGGTACAAAGTCCTTTACTGACTTTTTTAGAGTAAGGCTCTCCCTAGGTAAAATATTACTCCGTTGATCTGCAGTTTTCAGGAAGTTCTCCTTAGAGCTGCTCTGAAACTGTCTGGTTGGACTGTGCCGAGCTGTCCACCTCGAAACGCTCAGAGCCATAAATTTCAACACCCTTCTGATGACAGCCAAGGAGGTTTTGAATTCTGCCAGAAGCCGGTCCAGTCTCCTGCCCGGGTACACGCTCAGCTACCCTGCGGCACAGCAAGCGGACTTTGGGGGTTCCCAGAGCACCTCCTCCCCACCGGCCGCCTCAGCGGCCCTAAAGCAGGTGAATGCCTTTCATCCCCAGTAGAAGCCAGCACCAAAAAGAGGCAATCTGACACTTAAAAAATAGAGAGATGTGATGGTAATTCAAGTTCATCTTCAAGAAAAAAGAAGTGGCCAGGATCATACTGAGTCAGGAGAAAAAAACAACCGGGATACACAGCAATTTGATTATTTAAGACACTTCAGAGTAACAAAATGCCACACTTTTCATAATTCAGGAGAAAACTAATCCAATATCACTATCTCAATGAGAGAATACTGCAAATATTTAAAAGCAGCTATACTTTATAAAGCATATAGAACAGAGGCATTAGCCAAACTTTATTTTATCTCCCATTGACTTTTACTTGAGTATCTTTTAATAACTATCAACTTGTGAAAATACGCATTGCACCGAAAGCAAAAACAGATTAGACACTTGATATGTAATAAGCAGTTTCTAGATCATTAAAAAGCCTGGAAAAAAACAGTTATACTGGGTTATTTTGAAAAAATATCACATCTCTTTGTCATGTAAGATGCTGATATCCCTACAACGCGAGCTAAAATTAACCACGGTGCCATTACAGTTAATAAACCTAAGTTATTATTCATAGTATTGATTAAATACACAACGCATCTATTACAGCTCTATTAGGGAGGCTGTGACCATAAATGTACTATTATCTACTAAATATAAACCTTATTAGAAGGGTTTCCTACAAATAGTCCTAAGGGTAAATTTAATATTCCTTCAATTATCYGAGGTATGAAGTTGAGATTTCACAGGGATTTTCAGTAGGAAACATTACTTAAAATTCTCTAGCAGTGCAACATAGGTATTCATTTAAAAAGCATCATTTTCACTGTGATTTCTTTAAATTATTTTATCCTTTTCTGTGTAGCTAAGAGACTTATCATGAGGTTTTTATTAATATAGAGCTCTATTTGTAGAGTTTTTTTAAAAAAATGGGAATAGAATGTTTACAGAACTGCATATTACACCCTCTCTCCCAGCTATCTCATGGTGGTCCAGTATAGAAATAAATATGAAAATAAAGGACATCTTTCAGTAATAAGGGATGTGTTTCTATGTATGTGTTTCCTTTGGACATGGTGTGTTGTAGGTTTGCTTCTYGGCTTTTTTAAATGTGATTTCTAAAAGTTAATGATATCAAAGAAGTTTTCACAGCCTTCTCAGACAAGCACCTCTCCACTTTTGGTGCTTAAAATAATGAGGCTTTTGGAGCTTCCCCCAAGATGACCCACGGAAGCACATGGGGAACATATTCCCCTCAGCACCAAATCCTCAGAGGTTTAAAGTTTGTTCTGTTACAAGAAATCAAACTGATTTTTAATTCCTTTTTACCATAAAGGGCTCTTTTGCTTGTGTATATAACATATATACACACTTGTGTGTGTATATAAATATATATATATATATATAGAAGCACACACACGAGTCACACATCACACATGTATACACATACATACGTATGACAGCAGCTATAAAGAAGCTTCAGACCGAGCTGGTAACGGTGGCCACTGAAGTGCTCATGTTCAAGCACTGGAGAGAGAGAAGCTGCTGCAAAATTCAATCATATCAGAAACATCAGCTCTCAGCATGCGGATGAGAGATACTATCTTTAAAGATCCAGCTATCGTAACAGAACAGAAAAYGCTAAAATATTCTTGGGGATAGCAGCTCAGTCTAACCTGTAGAACAAGCGACAGTCACAAAGAGATTTCCAGCCATCCGAGGAAGACCTTTGTCACGGGCTTTATGTTAAAACCAGCAGGAAAAGAAAGAACCAATGGTTAAAGCTGAAGCTCTGCAAGTTCAGATTGGAAAGAAGGCACATGGTATTAATAGTGAGGTTAATTAATCATGGAAAAAACCTATCCATCATGCAGTAGATTTTCCAACACTGGGTTTTCCAACGTTGGATAATTTAAAAACAACACATGCTGGTTTTCTCAAGCATATGGTCTTGTTCCAGCAGTAAGCAAAGGTAGCACATAGGAAGCAAAATACAAGCGAGTTGTATGACCTGTGTTACGCAAGAGGTAAAACTGGCCGATCCCAGCAGCCATTCTTCATTTATATTTTGTGGGGGAAAGGATGGTTTCAGAATGTGYAATTAATCAACATTTGTTTACCAAACTTATGAGAAACCTGTCTACATAAGATGCCATAAAATAATGTTAATGATGTTAGGCATATTGTTTTCCACACAGGAAGTTTTCTTTTACTAAAAATATTGGACTTTTTTCCATGAAACATCAGAGAAACTGCAGAAAGTTCACAAAGCAAGAAAATTCTCCATAAAAAAGAGGCAAAKTTTCACTAGGGTAATAAAAGATATTTTAAAGGGAGAGAATTTCTTGAAAAGAAAAGGAAGTTCTATTTCAACAGAGCAAACTATGAATGAACAAGGGAGCAGGTCCTGATGAAATCCAATGGAATAAAGCAGCAGCAGAATAAGCACATCAGTATATGCAGGACCGGAGCATTTGTATGCTTGGCATACAGATAAATATGGCAAGAGTAAAACATAAAAGGGCAGTGGAAGTGGGTGAAGGAGTGTGAAAGGTAATCAGGGATAGATTTTTTTTTTTTTTTTTTTAAGAGATATGGTATGTATAAAACATCAGCTCTAGCGGAGGAAGGAAGAGATTTCAGGATGAAGTTATGCACACCGAGAAATTACAAGATGCAGGAGGCACAACTGGCAGGACAGGCTGCAGCCTAAGTGCTTAAGACAGGTGAGATATTACCGAGCAGATAAAGCAAGAGAGATAGGTGAAGGGCATGACAAGACATCTGAGAGAGGCTGACAGCATAATTTGCAGCAGGAATTGGTGACATCCGAAAGGAGACAGCAAACTCACCACTACATTACTACGTACTAATTTTCAGTATGTTTGGTTTTGCAGAGAAAGAAAATACATTTTTAACAATTAATTTTGCATGACACCAGTCAGCTGACAGAGTCCATGGAGAGGTAATTTGATATTTCTTTCAGTCACACTCAGCCATCCTGACTCAGCCTGAGTCAGTCCCCACAGCACGAGCGTCCCGAGGCTGCAACACAAGGCAAAGGAAGAGGGACGAAACCGGCCACTCTGCTCGGCTTCGCTCTGCGCAGCCGGGGAGGGATAGTACAGGGCATTCACTAAGCTTCCTGCTGCAATGTACTGCCATTTGGAAAGCAAAATTTCCACTCACTATCTAAGCTAGCTGCCCATAACAAAGTTGCTTCATAAAAAAAGGGGTGAAGCATATTATTCCTCTCCTGGGACAAGGGAAGGAATCGTGATTCAACGCTGTGCCTGTAGCAGCGTATATACACCAGGACAGACTGAAGTTATAGCCCGGTCCTACCCATGGCAAAGGAAATYGTATTTTCATGGCACGGGGTGTAGGGGGGGAAGGCATCTGTTTAATTTTTTTTAGCTTGTCATTAAACACWGTCCAGTTGTCAAAACAGTAAGATTCGGTAAGTTAGTACTAACCATATTATCTGATCAATTTAATTTTCTGCCACAAGAAACGCTGCATCTATTGATTAAGATCTGATATTTCCACTTAGCACTTCATGTCAGAAGGAGCTAAAAAAGAGGCAGAGAATTTCTTATAATAAAATATTAATATGAATTAATTCAGTGGTAGTAGTAATTGCAACCATCTTCATTCTTCAAAATTCCACTTTTAATTTGCCATCATAGCACTTTATTACTGACTTTTTACAGACCTCTGTGAAATGAATTATAGCAAAATCTCTGCAACACCAAAAGAATGTGCCAGGTACATGACTTTTTGTCACTGCAAAAACCTAAACTGTTCACAATACTCTACCTGATGTTTCAGTCTGTCAAGTAAATCTGTGCTGTAGTTTGAGAAGCGACTTTCTATTATTCGTATCAATATTACAATGACGAATAAATATGTTTTGTATAATTGAAAAAACTAAAGAAATTATATAGTAGCTTAATTTTTTAAGTATATGGCACTAACCTCCTTCAGAACAGCAGCAGGCTTGTCCTTGACCCTCATTCCCTTCTCCACCTCTTCCCTCCTCCCATCATCCGGTTATTCACCGGCATCCACAAAGGGCAGGACAGAGCAGCTTATGTGCAGGCAGGTGATCGGATGGCTTGTGGCTACCACATCTAAGCAGCCACAAAGGCCAGCGGCTAGAAGCAGCAATCAGACTTGGCTAGCGAGAACTTCTGCCACATTAACGAGTCCCAGCTGAAGCTACCTGCAAAAGGAGTGACCGCGCTAGCGCATTTAAGCAATCCGCATCTGTGTTATGTTCAGTGTTATGTCTGTAAAAGCCCAGAGCCAAAGCTTTTTGCTCAGCCTATCTCAACAGGACTGGTGGTTTTCTTATCAATTCTGTCACTGACACCTAGTTTGACTGTGGGAAATTAATTTAGTTTTGTCTACACTTCATTTTTCTCAACTGCAAAACAGCAATACATTCCTTTATATACAAACACATACACATATATACACATAAACAAATGCACACACTTTTACCACTTAAAATCCTTTTTTTTTTTTAGTATGTTTTGCATTTTGAGATCCTATTGTCAACGTTTTGCAATGAATATAACATTTTAAACTTCTCGGCACATTTCTTGGTAYACTGAAAAGCTGCCCAACAGCAGTTGTCTGCACGTCAGATCCTAGGGCTGGGTTATGTACCATTACATTCAAGACAACAGCGACTAGAATAGGTATATTCACATCTCACTAACTACTATTTAGTAGAAGAATTATGGTTACCGCTATTTCTTTTTTTAAAAAAGTAATTAACCCACGTTTCAGGTTAAACTTCTATTTATTGGCTGTGCTGTTTTCCACCTTGCAGAAGTCAGAGAACAGATTGTTCTGTTGCTGCACTAAACTTTTATCTTTTCTCAAGAAAAGATACAGAAATAACTCATGGGAGGTGTTTCTAAACTAGCTGATCTCAACGCAATGTCTCAATTTTTAGTACACATTTCTTGCATGTCAGCTCTGAGGGCAAATTATTCTGTGCTACATATGTATTTGATGGCAAGAAAATTGATAAATGATTCAAAAAAACTCTAGATATTCCTCGCAGCTTAAATGAGTCTATGATATTGTGAATTTAAAGTCAGTTAGAAACAAGTTTTGAAAAGTCAATAATTAATGATCCTGAGAGAGCCAGATAGCCAGGCAAATACTCAAATACTTGCCCAATCTATTTCATTTATTCAGGTATTTATAYGACAGTTAACCTTTAGATCATTAATCTCGAATGAGCAAGAAAGGGTTTAATTACCATTGTTTTACTTTCAGTATTTACTTCTGCTCAACAACCATCTTGAGATATTTAGCATTTTCCAAATATTTTGTAAAACAATTTGTTGCTAGTGAAATAATTTGCTGCTAATGACTCRGACATATTTTCTGGTTTGTCTCTGTAATGACCATCAACACAGAAGCTAGACAGCTAAGACATCTTTTCCAGTGTCACTGGCAGCATTATGTCACCTGAAACACCTTCCACGGTAGGTGTGTSCTGAGAGTTCATATTTGGAGAAGTCATCACGCCCAGATGCTCTTGAGGACCTACCRAAACAACTCCACGAGTACTCCGTGAAAGGCACCCGTCCCAGCTACACAGGGAGTTTCCAACCGTGTAAAATGTACTGTTATATATACCCCTTTATCAGACATACGGAACAGTTTCACAGTACCCGAATAACCTAATTTCCATTTGCCTTTGGCTTCGGCTCAGTATTTCTTTCTGATGATTAATACTTCACTTTATATACTGCATATTATAAAGCTCACTGTCTGAAGTTAGTTTTTTGTACAGTATTCTCAGGAGACTTGATAAAATCCCACTGAAGTCAATGAAAAAGCTCCCATCAACTCTAATGAACACTGGACGAAAGCCACTAAAACTGTTCTGTGCTGTTATTTTTGGTTACAATCCATGTTGTTTCACCTTTTATTAAATTGTGTACTATTCATTCACCCAGGAACCTTAATGACAGAAATCTGTCTCATGAACCATTGCAAGTGTCCGTGAAACTCAAAGACAAGGAGAACATCCTACTTTTCACAGGAACTTGTACAAGATAGTAAAGTGCTTATTCTAAAATAAAACACAGATGCAGCAAACCTTCAGCTCTGCAGGTTTCATGAGAGCCAGYTGTAGACATGTGTATTCCCAGCCGCACTGTGATTCACCTTCCTAGTATGGTGGGAAGCAAAGAAAAAACAAACAATTCCTGTTACGTAAAGAATGCAGCTTGTAGAACTACTGATTCACGGGAGAGGAGCATGAAGGAGGARCTGGAGCCTGCATATACACATAGGAAGGGAAAAGAAAGAATTGAATAAGAAAGAGCAAAGCTGGAACAGAAGGGCTGGAAGTGATGACTAGACAAATTTGAGGGAGAAGGCAGGAAACTGAGTATGACTGAGTAAAAGGCATCTCTAAAAATAAACGGAGTATTACTCGGTTTGACCTTCATCCAAATTTCTTTTTCTTTTCTTTTTTTCCAGCAAATAGGAAGAGGGTTTGTGAACCCGATCTTGTTGTTCTGCGCATGTCAAGAACTCGTGAGTCGTTGCACTGTTATTTCTCCCTGGTAGAGCTCATATGCAGCTGCGTTTGGATCCAGGTATGTTCACACAGAGCTGCCAGCTCTCCCAGCGTGGATACTAGTCTGTTGCTTTTAGCAGGAAATCTCTCTCTGCTGCCTTGAGCAGTGACTGAACAGATTTGTTTAAGATGCTGGATGTCGGGAAATCCTGAGCAAACGGCCATTTCACAAGAATGCTGAATCACATATGCAAAGAGACCACTGCACCGACCTCGCTGCACATCCGATTCGCAGCGTCTGCGTGCGAACGTGCAGTATGTCCRACCCAGCCGAGATGTGTCGGATTTGTTGTGCATACACACATCAGCTGTGCAGCAACCACCACTGAACCTAATGCTTCTGGACCTCCCAGGTTGGTAGGTACCTCTACCTACCTAAGAGGACTCCAGCTTTGCTCTGTACCTTAGCCTTTGCAGCACCTACTCCTTCCACCTGTGTATAGTTTCACTGCTGATCAAGCAGTGCTTCTTTTACTCTCCTTTTTAGTCAGGCAGCTTCCCTCTTTTTCAGCTGGTCCTACAGCTAAAAGGACCTCTTCTACCAACAAGRCAAAGCCCTCCATGTCCCTCCTCTTTCTCCGAGATTATTTACATTCCTTCGGGGAAGTCATGGAGACCCCATCTTAACACAGTCTTTCACTTCTGTTTGCAAGGAAATTACCAATTTCTAAGTATCTGAGGACAAATTTGACAGTTGTGCTTACTTAATGATCAGCTGTTCTACTGTTCATTGCTCACACTGGAATAGGTTCCAGTGTTTACTAACCATCCCATTTCACTAGTATGTAAAATGCCTAACACARTCTGTAGGTGATTTCACATCCACAGGGGCAAATATTATCAGACAATAGCTTCATATACTCAAAAAGACCTCATAGATAAATACATTCCCCAAAATGTCATGCTATCATTACATAAAACATCAAATGTCAGATTATTACAGTAATGCCTCCTGGCATGGACACTGATCTTGTCCCACATAAGCCAATTTGAGCTTTGCTATTAACTTAAATGAGTAGAAAATAAAATTCATAGAGGAATAAATAAAAGAAGGCAAAGGAAGACAATTCACTATTGAACACAAAGTAAACTCTTAAATTCTCTTCCATTTGATCATGTATAAATGTTCAAGGCTGATTTTCAGAAAACCTCTACGTGCTCAGTGAGCTTGCAGACTCTCTGGGATGAGACATAATGCTGGTGACCAACTGGAACACGCAGACTGCTCTGTGGGGACTTGCAGCCGTTCTGTTCCTGTCTTCTTCTGCTCCCTTCGAAACTCATCCGTCTCTGACACTAGCCACAGGGGAGACAGAGCAGCTGGGGAATCAATAGGGACAAGCTGAAAGTTATTTACAGATGTTACCAGAGAAAATGGGAAACCTGCAGAGCAGAGCAGTGTATACAACTCTATCTCAGAGYAAGTGTTCTGCTGTAATTAGACATGGAAACCTTTTCTGCTAATTTTCAGCTTTTGCTGTGAGCAGCAGGACCTAGTCTCAGCAGTTGCTGTCCAAATATTCTAATATGCCTGACACTGAGACTGTAAACTCTCAAAAAAAAAAAAAAAAAAAAAAAAAAAAAAAAAAAAAAAAAAAAAAAAGCCAAGCATAGGTCCAGTTATCTCCAAAGACAAAATCTCTATTCAAAGACATATTCTCTATCTCTCAGGTTTGTGACAGCACCACAAGAATGGTTTCAGCCAGTCAAAGGATGTATATGAAAATTTGAAGAAGGCAACTGAGTTAGAACAGCCTTCATACCATCTTCAGGATGCTCAACTAAACCCTAAATTTATTTTTAAATTTACTGATGATTYTGTCCCACATCTATCCACGCTCCAGCTATTTCGTACTCCATGACCCTCGTCACAAATAAACAAGCAGAACTGAACAGCCATCACTACCACCATCCCATCCTTGATGTGAGGYTTGGGAGTATCACACACCAATACTGCCCACAAACGTCTATTCATTCCTAATCTTATAACTTAGATTGATCATCTGAGTAAAATTGCACAACTATGTATTGTACCTAGAGGATGAAAGACATGCTCAGTTCATCTAGGAATACCATCTCCTGGAAAAACCACTTATTGATGAGATTTGTATCATCACACTTACTACAGCCCATCCTTAAATTGACACTTCGGAATAATATCCCCTGTTATCTAGTTTACAAAACCTAGTGCAATTTTTAAGTATTTTAATAGTTCCTCTCCTGTTCACAGAAAATATTTAACTTAAAAAATTATGACTGCTTTCTTCAGACTGCTTCTAAATCTATCCCCCAACTATCCAGTGGCATATTACAAATGCAGTTTGCTCATACATACCATAAATCCACACTAGTCTTGTAATGTTCAACCTGAAGAACAATTTTGACAAAAGGAGACAGTAAAAATAAGAAGGCATGTTAGAGAAAAATAAAACTGAACTTAACATTTCCAGAGAAATAGGCTTAATTTTTAAGATAACTGTGTATGCAACTGTGGCAGTTAACTGATCTCAATACACAGAGAGTAAATGTAAGCATCAGTCACAAGTCAGATACCTGCCTGGCCTTTGGCACACGTCTTCCCTTTGTATACATGGTTGCATAATTCCACGCCAGGTTTATGCACCAGCGGTTTTATGTGTCGTTCAGTAGAAATTTTGTAAGTGCTCTGTTTCCGCGGCTGGCCTTAATCAGCACCATAATGCCTTCACAGTAGGCTCTCGCTGTCAGCCGTCTATTAAGGCTATAATTAATTCTGCAGTTCTAGATGTTCCATAGCTATAATTTATTTATGCGTCCAACATTTGCCTCACATCTGAAATTAGATTTTCAGTGCTTTAGTTTTTCTTAAATCTTCCCTTGATCCTTYTGAATATATATGGCTACTACATTTAGTGTTCTTATCTCTTTGACATCTTCAGAAAAGGCCTCTGGTAGAGTACTTTTCTAGTCGAGTGCGTTGTGATAGTGTCACCAAGAGTAAAGGTCTATACTACTTATCTGCTCTGAAAGGCTGACTCACTGCTATCATTTGCCTTTCCCTGTTTCAACTTGTCTTGGGCAACACACTCATATTTCTATTATCACCAGACATAACCTCATGTTCATTAGTCTCTTCTCTAAAAGTTAAAACCAACATTTGAGGTGTGCATCATGCTTTCTGGAGCTTTCTAAACCAGGGAATACCAGTGATATTACAAAATCACTGAATAATCACTATGATGGAATAATTTATTTTTGAAAAATACCCAAACAATCAAAACATAGTAAGTGGTGTAGGACCTTCCATACACTCGCAAAAAGCCAACAAATCCTAATCTTATAATTAATGCTGCTGCCGTCCTGCCAGCCTGGACATTCACACTAAGATCATCTCCACAGCCAATTTACCAGCCAAATGAGCCTTACCTCTCTCTTTTTTAAGATCAAAGGTGTACATACATGTGCACCAGCCTCTCAGAAATGCTTATTTTACAAGCTGTTGTAAAAATGTAAGGATGGGTACCACACAAGTGTCACATGTTCACTTCTGCAGCCACTGACTGAACCCCAAGGTAGGGTTGTCCACGGGGACCACAAAAAGCCCAAAAGCCAGCTTTCCCTTTCAGCTCTGGCCCTGGCATGTTGTGGGAAATAGTGCATTTCACTTCAGCTTGGTCATCTGTGTAACGCCGAGCCCAACTTTGGCCATAGTTCCTCGTAACTATTCTAATAATAAAAACAGTATTACACACACACACACACACACACATATATAGACTGCTATACTCCATCTACCAAATGCTGCTTATAGCCTGTATTTATCCGACAGATACCCTAATGCTGATCCATGACTATCTGGTCACTCTAGTTGAAACTGRAAAGCTTAAAATATCTCAGCTGAAGAGAAAGAGTGAGCAACTCGCATTACTACTCTTTCTGTTTTTCCTAGTAACAGGTATTAYGCAACTCCCGTCGAGGCATTTGCTCGGAAGTCTCGATGTTGCCTCAACACACTCTTTCTGCGTTCCAGCCTGGAGCACTGCATCTCTTTTGGTTTTCTATCCTACCTAAAAATTACTCATCCAAAACACTCGTATAAACTTAGCTTCTTCTATTTCAAGGGTGGGGAAGAGAGATCTGGTATGCCAGTGCGTGGCTGTCAGAAAACCTCTCATCCTTACCGGCTTGCAGCTACTGAGGAAATGATCCTCTGTGTCTTTACACATTATGTCAGGGCACAACTGACAATATTATGGGTATTACATATGCAGCGTAACAAGAGTTATGTTTGCTGATCATATGTTAACAAAACAGGAAAGTCGCTTGATTCAGTTTCAAGCGTGGAGGCAAACCAAAACCTACTCCTAACTGTCAAGCAACCGTACCAGAAGCAGTCTGCAACACTAACAAAACCACGTAATGCCACAATGAGCCGGAGTCTCATTTCCAGGTTTATGTCACATTTATTCTCTCAGCTCAGAAACACATTTGGTTCCGAGAAAAAACAAGGAATGGCTTTAAATGACTCATGTATACCTCATCCAAACTGCACTGCTATGCAACGCACCGCAACGCTTCTCGTTCCTAGAAGCAGCCGCTGCGCTCGACTCGCAGCCTGCTCTATTCGTGGGCCTGCCGCAGCTATTTTCCTGGAGTACATTCGCATACTCGGTGCAAGCCGGCATCTCCATGACGAGGGAGTGGGAGTAGTAGGTGGATATCAAAGCAAACCAAAGCGCTACCTTGAATGTTCATTAAGGACTGGAAATGGAGTTGGCTCTGCCTCAGCTGCGAGACCCTGCTCAGGAGACAGGGGCGAGAAGGAAATTAAACACGACTGGCAGAGGGAAAGCAACAGCGGTGCTGGAGCTGAAATTAAACAAAATTATTGGAAATTCCACTAATTGAATGGGACCAGGAAATCAAATTAAGAAGAGCACAGCAGCCTGAGGAATCAAGACATGGCCTAAACCAGTGCAAAGGAACTAGCAAGCCAGTGAGAAAAATATCCAAGACAAATTTAGAAAAGAAAAGGTGCAGTGGTAAGAGTTTGTATAGCTGTATCAATAAAAATGCTGAGTGCTTTATACCTCTGAATCACCYGTGATGGTCAAGATAAGAGAAGAAATTGCATGTTTTTACTCAAAAGGACAAAAAAGAGCAACAATTAATTTAGAAAAAATAGAACTAAAATATATATAAATAATGGCTTCAAATAAATAAGTCTATTCATAGTTTCAGGCTTGAAAGCATATCTAGAGATAAAAAAAGCCCATGAGTCCAGCTTCATTTTAGAATGTTTTAGGCAACCACACTGYGCTGCCTAGATATTTATCAGGTCTGCAGCTGAGTGTCCTGCGAGGCTCCCAACCCAACTGCACTGGGACTCCAGCGCTTGAGGGAGGTGAGTTCCTGCAGAACCTCATTCATTTATTTCAGCCTTATCCAGTTCTTTAAACATCTGTGATTGAAATGCCTCACAAGGACTTAAATTCAAGTAGCAAGAAAACGATACTTCTGATTAGAAAACAAAAATTAAAATACAATTAAAATAATTAAATGTAAAAACATACATTAATTATTGTTATTTTTGACATGGGAAAAAATTAGCACCACCTGAGAACTAGTGCATCCAGCCATTCAAAATGCCTCATTTCTCCAAGCCAGGAACGTCAAATCTCCCCACATATTCAGCTACACACACTCTTACATAAATCACTCAAGTCATCACCGGAGGGCACCGAGGATGAGTTGCCGATTTCATTTTGYAGGCTTGCAACAAAACTCTCGCAACACTAATTTCGTCAAATCAGAAGAACAAGAGATGTTTTGAAAAAGCAGAGTGTTTTGCTATATTCTTCTCCTTCCGCTAGTGCCATAAAAGACGCAAGTTAGATAAAACAGTTRTGCCTGAATTGATTCCTAACCCCCAAGCCCACTGCCACTGGAGCAACCACGTGCAACCAAATCAAGCAGYGTGGCTGCTCACACGGGGCGACAGAGGCACGACTGGCGCAGGAACCAGAGCCTCCTCCGAAACACACTGCTACTGGTATCAAAACAAACAGGTTTTAGTACATCTACCGACTACAACAAAAGCCAAGTTACTTCGGCTAACGATTTTTAAGGGGCYGATTGTCAGGATGCTGAGTAACACAATACGTTAAAACCCGAATAAGCAGCCTACGAGTAACTCCCCACGACGAAGAACCGTGGAGCAGCGGGCRGACTGTACCATGGCGCCTCACTGAGCGAGGAACAAGCTCTCAGCAAGTAACTCCCAAACAAATGCCACCGAACTTTTAAACAAATCTGCTCTGACTGCATTGCAACCTTTTGTGATTACTTTCTATGAATATTGTATCAAACGAAGATTGCTCACTGGAACACTGAGTTTTAAAGGAACATTGTGGAGTATCTGAGGAAAGTGAACTATAAATTTTTAATTTAAATATGCACATTAGAAACAAGTCTCTAAAAGCTGTTGTCTTCCGATCGGACAGATAGTGACCTATGAGTCCAAGTAATACAATTTCAATTTCAAATCCTAAATAGGAACAATGAAATCCTGTCAAGCTGCAGACCAAGAATTAATGAAACATGGCTTGCATTTTTCCTGATGCTAAAATACTAGAATGGAAATTTTAATAGCATTATATTCTTTTAACCTATCTGGCTTTCAGAAGAAAAAAATACAACTAAAATTCTATCCTTCACTGTCTAGATGTAGCAATTTATGCAACTCAAACCCACTCCAACTCCCACTTACACCAGAAGAAGTTGATCCAGCTGATTCAAGCCAGCTGACTGAACAGGAGTGGGATCCAGCTGATAGCATTCTTGCAGAAATAACAGAACTGCAGGTCTTCTGCTAAATCCACTAACAGAGCTTTTTCTCAGTCTATTGATCCAAACTTCACTGAGCCTTAATAAACCCTTCAGAGTCACAAAAATTCATCAAAGGAAACGTATCCTTTTTTTTCCCCCATTTTGCAACAGAAAATTATTRTGTATCCCATATTGCAAAAATACATATGAACCAGATGTTGCTAATACCTCCCAAACAGTTCACATTTTAGCTTACACTATGCAGAAAAAGTTTCAGCTGAAGAGGTATTTAATGAAGAATGATAAGCACCTGAAAAARGGGAGCTATTACAAAAGCATCAATGAGGCACTGAATACAGTCATTACTAATTAAGAAAATAAGTAAGAGAGCAACTGGGCTGAGATGATGACATTTCCATACATTGTACAACCGCTGCAGAGCATATGCTTGATACCATTCCTGTTAAAGTAGTGGTTTACTGCTAGATTACGTACAACCAAGGCCAACAAGGTACTGCACAGGTTGTGGAAACGGCTCTYCTCCAAAGTCAAGATGAGAGGAAAACAACAATTACTAAGTGATTTCTTTGAGCAAGAGGAGAAAAATGTACAGAACAGAAAAAAAAAAGGAATCTGCCTTTTTGTGTCTTTACAAACTTGTTTTTGCTGTCTAGTTGTAACCAATGCAATGAATGTCAGCAGAACAGGAACCTCGTTAAAGCCACTGGGAACTTATCAATGGTACCAGCCAAATCCCAGTCTCATACACTGACATCCCTGGTGGCAGCTGCAGTTAAGGGCAGACGGACACGTACRAGCAGCCACCACCTCTGCTCTAAGCAGCTCAGGCACAAGCCAGCTTTTGCGAAGAAGCCGCGCAGCCCCTCTTACGCCAGTTATGCTGAGTTGATAAGCCTTACCACAAGCTGCTCTAGGGAGGTGAATCTCGTGTCCCTGTGATGCAGAGCAGTGTGTTTTAGGTAACGCATGGGGCAAGTTAAATTTGCGTCAGCTTTTCTCAGTGTTGCTTCCAAAACAAAGCTCTGCGTGGACAACTGCACCAGGGCAAGGGGAGGAGGGAAAGCAACAGCAACTACAGTGTGCAACGCCAGAGAGAGCTGAAGCCAGTAATTTGTAGAAACCAAAGGAGTATGAGCCACGAAAAAACCTAAAAACCACTGTGCCAAAATGTGTGGAAAGTCTAGGCCAGAATGAGGGGGAAATGAATTGCCTGGGTACCAACTCTCAGGCGCTCAGCCCATTTCTCAAACCTGCGCTCCTAGAGCTACTAGTAAGTTGGACGACAGCTTTTACATGTTTCAGTGATTGGAAGATGCAGCAGATTWGTCAGTGGCTGGACAGGAATTAATTGGTTCATAAAAACAGGTGAAAATCTCACATTCCACCAGGCTTCATGACTATTTCACACATCAGGACATATGTCACACACTGCCAGAATTAAAGCTTTCATGRCCTTTGCTAAACATCATCTTTTCTTCCTTTATTCATGTGATGACCCATGAAAACATCAAACCTCTCTTTCATAAAGAGAAGGTGTACAATACTCACTTGCCACTGCCACTCTCATGACTTCTTTCACTGTCACTCTTAAATAAATATATGAATCATCTTTCTCTTCCTCAACCCCCTACAATATATACCCTTAAAAAGTGTTCGCTAAGAGCTACAATAGTCAGAGACATTTCATGCTAATATTTCATGCTCTGATTATCTTTTTTTCCAATGCATTACCTTTTAAAAAAATAACCCRTCTAACAATACTATTTACAGTTCATTTCTGTCCTGTGAATGTTTTATGCTTRTTCATGATACTGTTCTTCATTGCTTTGGCTGAGGATATTGTAATCTGTCACCTCATCTGTCATTTACATCTCATTAATATCAATTGTACCCTCAGGGATGGATCTTGTCATCAGAAAATGGCACTGAGGCCCTGCAAATAGAAGAAATACCAAGAAATTATGCCAAAAATAGTCAGCAAAGAGACATCTCACCTCTCCTTCTCAGACCCCACAGATGCTCCTGTGTATAATCACAGTGCATTGATGCTGTTCCAGTCACTAYGGTATAAGGAACTTGTATTTAACAATCATGTTGTTTTTATTGAAAAGTTATGTAACTAACAGAACAGCAAGCCTGGCATTGATTGCAACCTGCTGTTTCCTACTGCCTAGGACCTTGCCTACAGAGCAACAGCAGCTACTCCAGGCAAGGCTTGAGGATCCAGACTGGGAGGGAAGCATTAGGGCATAACCATTGGGCTACTTTTTATAGTACAGTATGCAGGATATCTAGAGAAATGGTATTTCTATGTATCTTTACTGGCCTGATACAACTTTACCTATATCTTGTGCCACTCAGCTTTTCTTGGGATATCCTGCATATATTTGCAGGATGCATGCTTTTCATCTTTACAAAACATGAAGGTCTCTACAATGTTATACAGGAATGCCCTTGGGACAGAAATTTAAAAGTATTCTTCTGACCGCACCATTACCAAGGCTGCCAGTCCCGCTCACTGGAAAAAGTGTATGACAGGTTTGCCAGAATCATCAGATTGGCTTAGACCACATGACAGATATCTAATGGGTTAAACGCTGGAAGTTTTACTACAGAAAAAGTAACCGAGCTTCCCTGCAGATGAAGGCTGTGATTTTTTTTATATCCGTATGACTTCAGAGGCTGAGGATTTAAGAAAACACAGAGAAATACCTGATGAAACTTTGCAGCCTGCTGGCCTGTCATACTCATGTGCTTTTGAATCCATTCTGCTGTGCAGCATTAGATCCATCAGCATGTTCACCTCCTTCCTTCTGCTGATCTCTGTTGTTGAAACCTAGATCACTGCTGGTTTTCTCTTTCTCTCTGACCCTATTCCTAGAAAAACGTCATTTTTCCCTTTAAAGCAATTACTGGTTGCCTTTTCYGTGATTAAAAAGCTCATTTACCATATATATTAAATATGTCATTCCTTCTGCTTGCAACCCACATATGCAATTTTCACAAATTATACATTCAGGTTTTTTACATAGACATTTCAAAAGTTCTGATATTATTTATTGGTTCTTTGCAGCAGGCCCTACCTTTTCAAAGGTAGCTAATTTCCAAATGAATGTCCATGAATACAGCACTCAGCCTCTTTCGAAAATCCCAGCTGTAGCTGCAAAATTGTATGTTATATCAAAATTACTGAAAAGCTCTCATTTCAAGATGGACAGTGCTGTACTCACTACAGCCACATAACTTTTAAGCTGTTTACCTGTTTGGTTCATTTACTCGCAATTATATTTAGTAAAATATCTCACACTGTTGACTGTTCAGTCACTTACCTCCACACCTTATTAGTCTTGTCACTAGGAGAATCCTCCACTGGTTCACAAATAATGCTGAATAGCAGTCTGTAGGACATCTGCCTAACTGCATAAGAATGCACTTACATTCTATTTTATTGCAAATAGTGCCTACCAAATTTTCCAAAAGGTACATATTTCATACATCCTCCAATACACTTACCTACAACCCCAAAACCTTTATCCTAATTCCACTCATCAGTTTATGATGTCTTTATGTACCACACTAGCATCTAGCCTAGCTCATCTTTTCCACTTCAGCGGTTGTACATCCCCTTGTGCTGTTCCAGTTTATCCATGTGGCCCACACCTTCCACACGGCAAYATCAAGATGACCACTCATCCAGATAATCCTGGTCAGTACTGTCACAGCTCTGACACCAGACGACTGTACCTGTCACATTAGATAAGCTATTCCATTTGCTTCACATTAAATGGCAGGGCGATAYCTAGATATCATCTGTCACATGGGAAGCCTCAGTGAAAAGACAGCTTTATCAAACAAAAAAAAAAGCATGAAGAGCAGAAGAAAAACCCAGTGAATGAAAAATATTTGAATATTTAAATGATTCTCCTATTAAATTAAAATGGATTAAAAGTAAAATGGTATACATGCATATAAAGAGTCGCCTTACTAAAAGATGGCCTRTTCTTACCGTTGCTATCTCTCTACCAATCCCCTTGTTTCCATCAGAAATACTCTTAATATGGTAAGAAGTTCAAAAAATTCAAGGAATTAGCCACAGATCTTCCACCAACTGACAGTCCGTGCTCTTTATATTAGTTTTAACAGAATGTGCAATGATATGGCTTTGAAAATCTGTAAACATAGTCAAGGAAACCGATGTATTAGAAACAGTCTCCGAGATAAGAACAACCTTCATGTCAAATCTCTCTTTATTCACCTTTGCAAGAAATAAATTGTATGTAGGTTACATCATTTACGATATTTTATCSAAATAAAATGATGTAAATGGTCTACATGTAAATTGCCATCAAGCTGCAGCTTTCCATTAACTAGGTAGACAAGATCCTACTTCCCCAGTCCCTGAAACCACAGGAGCTCCTCCAACAAAAGTCATAGCAGCAAATGCCAGAAATAAACTGCCAAAAGCAACCAGATAGGTGGTGGTGGCCTCTTATGAAATGATGATAATTTGTAGGGCAGTGATAATTCATCCATGTGGAACTTAATTGATTTAACTTTGGTTTTGTTTTGATATTATAAAACCTCATTCCAAATGAGGTGTTAAAACCATTTTCTGAGTGCAAGTGACAGTGGATTTGGGACATTTCTTGCATACCAGATATAGGAAGTTCAGAGTCAATTACTGAGGATAGTGACTACTATGGACAGAGGGCACTAGCCTCTCTGTTGAAAATCTGGAAAGGAAGTTCTCTTCCAGAAAGCAAAACTTGTAAAGGTCTCAATATTGTCAACATATTTTTTTCATAATTGTTCTGATTGAATTTGGCCTGCAAGGGCTACAGGATCTGCTAAGGATCTCAGTTTTTATGACTGATCCAAAATTGCATATATGTTTGCACAACTGATTCCAATATCATGAGAATTTATGGTTCAGAACATTAACTATTCTTAAGTAAGCAGTTAGTTAGAATACATCGGAATTGCTATTTTCTCTCTAAATCCCTCTATCACCAAAAACACAGCCTTTTTGTCAAAAAGAAAACAGAATTCCCAAACTGTTTACTTAGTTTTATCTATTTTGATCACTTTGATTTGTATCTTGACCACTTTGATTAGGATTGTTTTACTTTACCAAAATCTTAAATTTTTCAGTTAGGAAAAAGAATTCAATTTTATAGAAAACAGAAAAGTTTTTGATAGAAAATTTTCAAGAAGCACCACGGTTAAGTTTACATCCATCTGTTAAGGGGGATAAAAGCAACCAAAAAAGTCTTAGGAGAAGAAGAATAGCTTGGATTTAAGAAGAGAGTGCAGACTTCAGCCTGGATTGTAGCAGCCCACCTCAAACCCAATGTGAGTGACTAGCTCAAGTCAAGCTCTGTGTTACCACCTCTGAAATACTTTTCCATTCATGCTATGCAGATTATTAGCAATCATATATTTGATTGGAGTGCGTACAAACACAAAGCCACTTAACTTCCAACTCGAGCAACAGTATCATCTCAGCAGGATGCTGGGAGGACGGAAACATTCAGGAGCCTGCAGCRTTCATATCCTATAGCAGCAAGAGCTACGTAAGAAACTTGATAGAATTTTCTGTGCCTCACCAACACRTTTACCTACAGCTCTAGGTATGCAGCGAGCCCCACGGCTATARGGGTGACATTTTCAAAACTTTCAAAGGGGTTTAAGAATACCCACAAAACTTGGGCTAAGTCACTAAGAATGTTAAAAAGTGCATACAAAATATTTAGCCCAGGACAGCAGCGGCAGCGCTCGCTGTTTTGCAACAGCTCTTTCAAGAGTTCTTTAAAATGGGACTGTTCATGTAAACGCCAAAATCAGGTACACGTACCGTGGCTCTACATGTGCTGATGACTAACTGACTAGCTAGATCCTAATAATTGCATTTGACTACATGTGCAGTAGGAAACTGGATCTAGATGGTGAAATTCAGACTTAACAGTGAATATCTGAAAAAGACTTGTTTCTGTATTTTTACTTAATCTTGACAGTTTAATATCCCCTTCTGTAAACTAGGGATATTCTGAGATATTTATTACCTGTTCTAAAGAAGAACTGTCATATTTAATCAGTTTGTGCTTAAGTGTTCTAGAGATGGAAATTCTATGTACAGCAAAAGTATTACTATTGCTTAAATACTATAAAGTAGATGCAATAGTTCAAATCTAAGATGATTAGAAAAAAGGCATTGTATAAAGCATAACACAAACATTGAGTGGGCTTCAGCTACTGCTCTGTTATTAATATTTTCTCTCATTTTTTAAATTCAATGTTGCTAAAGAGTCAGTTCATACTGGAAATTACTGTTTAATATTTCAGGAATTTCATATTTTTTCTCTTTTTTCATTCTTTTGTTTATGCACTTGGAGCAACCAATTGCTTTTTAAAAGGATGGATTCATTTTTAAATATGAATCACACAGTAATCTTAAAAGGAAGGAGAGGAATTAGTCACTAAAACAATTGTATATTCAAGCACAGAAGAATGTGTAGAGCAGAACAGTGAGGGGTGGGAAGCCAAGACAGACAGAAAGCTGCCATAGCTATTTTAATCAGGAAAAAAAAAATTGTAGTGGGGGGGGGAGGGAAAAAAAAAAATAGGCCAGCTTCATAGCCAGCAGAGGGAGCCAGGAAAAGCCCTTAGTATCCAGAGTTAAAGAGAAATTAAAACAGATGCATCCTTTTTTCCATCTTCTTTCACATCTTTACCACTTTGTTGAGTGACTCACTATTGGAATTCATGTCATCCATTTCCACTATGACACAGGCGCATTAAATGTAATGAAGAATCTTTACATGTTTCAGACTTACCTTCTACCAATGACCAATAGGGTTTCTACACTGTCTAGAGAAAATGGAGAACGTTGACTGCACGGACTCGGAAGACTTACCTGCTATGTATTTTAATCTTGATTTAAGAGACAAAAGCTCTCCTGCAGTATTCTGCGGGACTCAGCCACAAAGAGACTGCAGGCACTGATCCATGGCTCGTGCTTTTCCCAAAATACATACCTGCAGATGGCTACCCCRAATCAAGTGCCTCAGACATCTGTACTGCACTTGAGCAAAGAGGTGACTAACACTAGATTAGCAATGGACTCAGACATTGCTGTTATTCAATTAATAACATAATTAATAAAATAAGACATGACAATTTTTAGCGTTATTCAGCCAGCTGCATAAATGAGTGAAGAAGTTGCTGGACAGATTAACAATCATCTCCCATGGATCTTTTCTTTCTTTTTTTTTTTTTTTAAGTAGACAGACTAGATCACTAACACTTGTAGGAAAAACCCAGCTCTACTTTCATTGGAAGTGGTCTTGTTTACACAACTCTGAAAATCTTGCCCAAAGTTAGGCAAATGCTGCATTAAAATAAAACCAAAAAAAGCAAACTTTCTGGGGTTTTTTTTGTTTTGCTTTTTTTGTGCACATTGCATTACTTTTACTTTTCTTGAGCACTAATTTTGGGCCCTGCTCTTCAGCTACTGAATTAAATGGGTAACTGTTTAAGTCAGTAATTCTGAATAGGCTGGTCCCTCAAAGAGATGCCTCAGCACTTTCTGCAAATAGGAAGCAGGACTGGACTTAAGGCAAATCCTAACTCCTTTCTTCCCCAAATCCAAAACATTTATTCCAAAACATCTAAATTCTCATTTAGACCATCAGAGTCACCTGACAGCTTCACTCGCAATGCACTGGTTACAGTGAGCCATGACAAGGCCTTTTTTGGGAACTACCACCTTGTAAACAATCCCAAAGCACAGCTAGATGTGAGGCAATGACAGCCTGTTCATGAACAAGCTGCTAGTAGAAAAGGTTTGGAATATGATTAATAAGATCCAGCTCTTCCTAAACTGACCACATTCTTCTGTGCTCTTTGGACTGCCAAAACAGAGAGTGGGAACAGGCATTTTAAAAGTCAGTTACTTGGTTATGAGTGTACTTAGGACAAAAATGATTTACTGAAGCTTACATCATGTGCTATTATTTTCCACTGTGGCACAGAAYCATAGCTGTTCGGCCCGTAACAGTGATGTGCAAACATCTTCCGTCCCCAGCACCGCTCTGCGGCAGGGGATACAGAGCCCATTATGCTCCCGACTCGCAGAGCAGCGACAGAGCGCTGTTCCACCCGGGGAGCAGAATACAAGGAAGAGAACTGCCAGTAGCTTGTATTTATACACAGCCTTCCTCAGTAACTACACAAATGTTGCCGCTCTTTGGCTGCACACTTTGGATAATAAATGCTACTTGATATACCTGACTTATCCAGAATGCTGACGTACTTGATTTAGCCATTGCTGTCACATTATTATTTCCCTTTGAGTTTTTTCCCCTAAATATTACCCCAAAATTTCGTAAGAATATTCTACAATGCTGCAGAAGTGGTGATAAAAATCGACCATAAAGAAATATATAGGAAACAGGTCTGATTTTTTTTTTTTCCTTTTTACAAATTCACTGATTATAACCATTCTGGTGGTTTTTGCCATTGCAAAGTGTGTACTTGTTCCTAAGAGATACTGCTATGTGTGCCTTACCAATGTTCTTTATCTTAAAAATAGCATTCGTAACACACAATATAGCAGTTGCTTTGGTAACTGATATTTCCCCTTTTAAAGGCTGAATAAAGTGAATAAATAGTTGTGTAATACACATGTAAATTATCAGCATGCTTGTGATGATTGCCATGGGTCTGAAGMAACTTCTATATCATAATTTTTTCTGTCCTTTTCCATGAATATGCATAAATATCAAGGTATGACATGCTTACTAAGGAAATAACTTGTGTCAGCATGGCATGTTGTGATTATAGGAGATTACTGGAAAAGCTACGATTTTGAGCAGAAATTGCAAAATTAACAAGAGCTCTGGTAAATAAAACTTCAAGTTGTTTCACTCTACTGGTAACCTTCACCTTAATGAGAGTCCCAACTGTACATGAACTCAGGGAATGAAATAGTTACTTAATGTGTATTTTGAACTGAATTCAGTAGCAGAATCCAAGCATGTTGCTTTGTGATTTTGGAGTAAAGCAACAGAAAAGAGCTAAACTTCTTAAAAAGCACAAAACTATTCATGTCTGCACATAGCCCACTGACATCTGTGGAGTACTTATCTTTCAGACCAGCCAAAACTCTTATCAGTGCAATCCTCCTATTCTTCAGTGGGTATAGGGGACATTTACATTGAAATTTCCCAAGAAAGTAAATAACACCCTGCACAAATACAGGGAGTATCCAATCAAGGGTCGAGTCCTTCCAACTGACTTCATTACCAAAGTCCAACTGACCTCACTGAGAGCAACGAAGATCCTATGTGACTTCTGCCAAAACCAAAAACATGACACTAAACAACAGCACTTCTGCTGAGAAGGCACTTGTGACTAAGTTAGAAATGTAGATTATTTTTACTTAAGTACAGGTACAGTTACATAGTAGAGGAAGACTGATAAATCACGCTACTATGGTATAGCTGGAAATAAGACCATTTCTTCCTCCCCAAAATGTGTGCAAATATATTTGATCTCAACCACTATCTTTCCAGCTACTTATTTAAAATAAAACACTATTTTATTACTTAGTAAGAGCATTAAAATGCCATGCCTATGTAGCAAAGAATTAATTAAAATTCAGATTATAATAATAGTTTAACACTGAAGCATAGAACTAAATTTCTTTTTTTACAAATCAGAAAGGGTACTGTGAGCACAGATACATGTGTCAGGAATGTGCCATATTGTTGTGAATTAATTGCAAAATACAGCAGATGACTCTGTTCTTACACTTGGTATTGARTGGCCAAGCTATCATGTAAACACAGTGCATTCTGCCTGGTAGTACCATAGAATGAATGGGTAAAATTAAATGAATTACAAGAAAGATTCCTTATAAAGATGTACTCAACAGATCATAACTAGATGCAAGGGCTATCAAAGTCAACAGAAAGATTTCTATTAATTTTGGCATCAAGCCCCAAGMAAAGAGGCTGTTTTGGAAAGGAGTGATCTTACCTTAAGTATTTTAAGAATATGAGGAAGATGGGCCAAGTAGCAGTTTCAATCTTTAAAGTCTCAGAGGTCCTTCAAGAATGTCTTGACATAGTAAGGAAAGGCAAAACAGGCATAAAGTCAAACATGAAGAGGTCTATAAAGAACTCTTACCTATCTGCCTTATTCAAATCATTAGTAGATTAGACAYGGATAGTAGCTGATACAGTGGACAGGAGTGACTATGTGCATGAACTTGAGAAAGATTTGAATCCCTCTGCATTGACAGATGCTAAGAATTGACTTTTTTCTTCAGTCTTTAAGAACTGTGGTCCCATTTCCATTCTAAAGGGCAATATTTCAAAATAAAAAGTATCACAGCTCACTCTCTCCATATGCATAATCAGATACCCTCAAACACCACCCTTCCCACAGTCCCTTTAGAGGAAATATGCAAATCAGCATTCAGTGTATTTAATTTTCTACTTATAGGTCCACACTTGCACCTTGGCCTGCACAGGATTTCGGAAGTTTTTTTCACTGACATCCACTAATAATATCACTGTATCTCTATGTGTGACAGTGCATAATTCTAAAATATCCTTTTTAACTTGGATTCACATTTCGCAGCACTTATGGTAACGATTCTGATGTTTCCAAGCAGCTACTTCATCCAGCCTGGGGATGTGCTGGGAGACTCGTGTTCATCGCTGCTTGCTGCATGTGATGGTCATGTTCTCTCCACTCCCATTCCCCACATTCCAAACTAATTCAAAACACAGTGTCATTAAAGTGCTCTGATGCCTCCACATTAACTAGCAGTTTTACCAAGTGAAGTACTTCCCTTTTATCACTATAGGCACTGAATTTCATGTGATCTTATTTTCAGTAGCAAATTACTTCCTGTTGTGAGTTCAACTGTTGAAACACTCTGCAAAGGATCCTACACTGCAGGAAATAGTCCTGTTCTATTTAAGTATTTTCTAGTTATACAAATTACTTCCTTTCCAAATTGCTTTTCTTTTTTTATTCTTTAAATTGTTTAGTTTAATTATCAAACTATTTTCAAAAGCAGGATAGCTTAGTTTTTTCAGAATACTATTAAAGTTATTTCTGTAACTAATATATGTTCTTATTACAGGTTTTCCAACTCTCACAAAAATAATTTGTAATTAGTTTCAGCACCAGACAACACAACACCGGTATATTTAAAGTTTAAAGGATAAAGTTTAAGCGACAACTAAACAGCGATTCTTCCATTCTGATAAAGATAGACCTTGTCACATTAATCCTTAAAAAATCAAAATAGTTAARCATTTCCTTTCTTTTTTTAAGCCAAAGCCAGAACCTATTATGATTTTATTTTAAATGGGAAAGAAGACAGTCTCATGTTATACTAAGTGTATTAAATGAGTGCTGGGGATATCTGACTAAATGTTTTGGAGGCAAATGCATAGTGACATGTGCCTAATGAACTACCAACAGCTCTGATTTGACCCTAATAAAACCACTTTCGGGTTATTTAGAGAGGTCACGGTAAAACTACAGATACGTTTTTGAAGGTCAGCTCTGCTACCTGCTTGCTCAGTAGACCAGTACTCGCCACGCAATGACAAAAGCAGTTTGATGAAAGTTGAGCAGTTACGGCTTGACTCCGTCGTTTACATCAGGATCTAATTATAGCGCGCTGGGTCACGCCGCCGGCTCCGCCGCCGCCTCCAGCGCAGCAGCCCGYGGCTGAGTCACGGCCGCGCGGGGGGAAGGTCCACCACCGCGACCGCTCTCCGCCCGGCGCAGGCCGCCGCTCGCTCCCGCTCAGAAAACGCGGTACGGCCACGTCTGAGCCGAAGCGCCGACATTTCTTACGCACCTCCACTCCGACAGGGTGAAAAAAATGAGAGATGTAATSGTCAGGCTGCGTGATTTTAATCTTTAATCTAACCTGTGCAAAGCTCGCCAACACAGGCTTTGCCCACAAATATGTTTAAAGAAATCCAACTGAATTTGTGAAATAAACTATTTACAGAGTTTCTGGGTTTTTTAACATAATCTACTTGATCATCTCATTGCCAAATAAAGAAAAACTTCACAAACAATATTCACCCACAAAAAGTCAAATCTTCACAGAGGATAAAATTACAGACTTCAAGCCTGCTTTCTGAATTACACCAAGGACCTACATTATGTGTCAATTTACAGGAAATTTGTCTACTATGCAATACAGTTGTGAAATAACAAATTTGTGTAGGACAGCATGTTGTAAAAGAGAAGGGTGGATCTGAAAATGAATATAGAACTCTGCATTCTTGAATGCACGAAACTCCTAAAGTTTCTTGTACAGAAATCAAAGTACTAAAACTCCTTCCGCAGCCGTTGCCTGAAATGTCATCGCTGGCAGCGTCAATCCAACACTAGTTCAACCTCCATTCTTTATTGTTAAGCTTCAAAAATTTGCATCTACTGTTAGATACACTTTTAACTTCAGTCTACTTACTTTYTAATCTCTCACAATTCTAACAGTAAGAAATGGTGGTTTAATGATTTTTCTACAACGAGGCTGGTATTTATCCATAGYGAAAATATTGCACAGTTTTGCATCCTTTTTATAGGCACCACCACTCTCCTGTCTCAGGACGACTTGTTCCTGAGTTATGGCATTCCAATCCTGGGACTTTTGTGATCATGTTAAATGTTGCTTTTTGTACAGCTGTGCCAGTTACAGATCAAATTTGAAACAATTACATCTATAGATGGAATTTGAAGCTTAAGAAAGAAGCAAGCATGCAACCCCTGTAAAGGGAGGAAGTGTACTGAATTTATAAAATTCATGSTTACGGATGGGTGAGCCGTAATTCTGACTGTGAAGAAGACTTCCACTGGCTGAAGGAATGAAAGCGATATGAAACGGAGTGAACTGCAGTATGATAAAAAACATAGTATTTTCATTCAACAAACCAAGGAACAAGAAGGTCACAAAACTTGTGTAGAAAGCCAAGTTCTTACAATTTTTCTTTTACTTAAGATGAACATTTAATATTACTGYACTAAAAACAAAAGAAGGTGCCCAGTCATTGCTGAAAAAAATATTGTTTGAAGGTTAAATTCCTCTGCAGCAGCATAGAGGTCACCTGCATTTCACACAAAGGGCAGAACTGGCCTTGTGATAGGAATAGAAAATACTTCTAACATTTAGCCTGCTATTTCCTCAGCTTCTAGATACTTAGTACACGGTTATACTGAACTTATTCTAGAAGTCTGTAAATCTGAGTCAGTCTCTGAATATAAATTCTTCCAAGAGAATCATTATATAACCATAAAAGAAGGCAAGTATTTTAAAATGTTAGTAAGCTTTGTAAATACAAACATTATCTGGCAAGTAATACGATTTAGTTATATTAAAGCTCAATGAATTTAAGTGATGGCAAAAACCATGAGATACGTGGAATACATGATGATTCTCCACATGTTCGGTGCAGGATACCAGTTCTGCATCAGTCAGCAAAATGGTCTCATCTTGCTGCCAAATTCTTATAGGTTAATATTTGCTAGAGCCATTACAGCAATTCAAAGGATACCTTTTCTGCCGGTATAAATGCTGAGACTGACTCCAAAGGAGTCAATCCTTGAAATGGAGTCATCTCGTTCTGTTTACAGTATGCCCAAATGAGCTCTGGTGTTTTTTTCTCATAAAGGAGACTGTATCTTTTCCTGTCCAAATATATGTTAATAGAGCAGGCAGAAATTTTAAAACATATTTAACTGGGGAAACTAGTAACTTAAGACAAGTTGGAAGGTTCACTATCATGGTGGTTACCCACAAAATCAGTTGCAGGGAGCTCAGGTGAAATACCTTAATGCAGTGAGGGAAGGATTTTTTTATCTATTTTATTTTTATACAATAGCTGAGTACTTAGTACTCAGTAAATGAGAAAATTACTCTCTAGYGCTATGAACTGCTAGATATCTGAGGAAGGTTTTGAAAACCATCCTACATAGCTCTTTATAATTAACTACAATCCATAAAATTCTCCAAAATATATTTTGTTGCTTCAGCTTACTAGGAAGAATAATGATGGAGTGACTGGACATCAATATTATTACCAGGTAATAAAATAGGATTTATCAATATCTCTGACTCATTCATAAAACTGCTAAACTTCAGTATTTGGACAAAAATTTCCACTGTCACTGCAAACAGCAGAAAGATAGGAGGCAACTAGTCCTGCTACATTTCTAGACAGGTCAACTTTCATGCGTTAAAGATAAAATTCATTTTTTGGACTTTCTCTTGTGCTTCTTGGTTGCAACTGCACTACTGAGTACACTCTCAGGTTAACGTCACGGTCCTTCCTCTGATTCAGATGTAAATTCCCATAATCCAGATGTAAATGCCTGGATTCATGTTTCGTAATCAGCTGCATCTAGTACATGGGGTTTGACGGAGACTGTGGCAGTGCCCCACGGCAGGGTAATACACTTCCAGACAACATACATCCCAATAACAAGCTCTGGGAGTAGGCCCTTCCTGTCGTACAACACGACATAGCCAGGATTGGTCATGATGCGAAAAAGTGTCACTGTCGCACAACCCTGCGGCAGACACCCTGGATCCACACCAAGTACCTAGTCTGACATGAGAGTCGTCATGATTCTGGTGGGGACAGTCAATTCTGGTTCCTTAAGAGATCTGGGCTTCATGCCAAATTCTTAATAAATCGTAATTAGGAGCTCAGATGTTGGGAATTGACACAATGATCATATCCAAGCAGGGAATTTGGTTCAAATCCCCTCTCTTCACCATGCAAATAGAAGAATGACCACCCAGCACTAAGAAAAGCTCAATTTAGCATTGYATATTGCTCAGTTTGAGTGAATTGTACTTAATAATCTGTCTCCTGTACAGTTCTACTTCATCATAGTGAACTAGTTCAAGGAGAAATTGTTTTAACCTTGGTATTAGAATTCTGGATAAGATACTTAATACTCACTACTGGACAGAGAAATAAGGTCATAGGAGACATGCTATTCTGAACCCTTCTTTCCCCTTTGTATAGATTAGCAATCACATGGGGACCTAAAACCACAATAAGGAAACTACCATGCAGTACAGAAGCAGATCCTCTCCTTCAAGAAGAGCCCCACTCGGTGCAGAAGACAGAGCAGATATTAGTGAGAAGGACAGAGATCCTGGGCTGAGGTCCAGCTCTGAAGCCCCAGCAGGGAGTCCTCCTACAGTAAAGGATTTCTCTGCTARCAGCCTGTGGCCAAAGCCCATGCCCTTTATATAATGGTACATACAGACCAGAATGTCAGAATCCAAACACAAGAATTGTGTTAGGGATCAGTTAACAAGCAGACTCCTTTTTACATGTTTTATAAATGCTGATGACATTTGTATGAAGGCTTTGGGCTTTTGCAAGTGAGTAAGTATGAATGAGCCGACTTTCCTTCCTCCGCTAAGGTTACTTTACTGGTTCCAAGCAGCAGGGTTGCAAGAGTCAAGATAAAGGGGTAYGTCATGCATAATTAAATATTAATTTCTACTAAGTTTTTAGAAATGCCAATAATATTATTCTCAGTATGTATGAGAACATTGATTATTTCAGTGCCTTTGTCTTGAGTGATTTACCTGCATCATCGTGTATGATGTTTTCAGCCATTTAAATTTACTTTCAACTCTTATAATTAATAGATTATCTAAATTAGATAGGACGTTTATTAACCTGAATAATCTTTCTTCACAGAGTTAGTCTAATACTAAAAGTAATTTTACACTGGTTGCATATTTTTTGGACCTAATATCTTTTCATGGCAAAATTTTCAAAAAAATTCCATGCCTGGATGCATTCTGCTTACACTGAAGTTAGTGTGTATTCTACCACTAATTTAAATGGGAAAAATTAAGCCAGAACCAAGATTTTTGGCAAGTGCCATCCTCTGTCCTTGGTTTTGAGCAGACATCTCATCATCTATAAATAGATCTTATATCTAGTAGAATCACATTCCTTGTTGTTACCCAGCTGGCAAAATATTTAGCAAAATACTTAGCAAAAAATATATAGCAAAATATTTACTACTGTAACATTTTTCTACTGGAGTAGTTAATAGAAATGTTAGTATAGTTCAGATTATATATTCAAACTATTTGCCAGCTTCCTCTCAGCATGTGAAAACCCTTATTTGTGAGCAACGTCTTTCATGTACTGAGAGTATCCCAAAGYAGGCAATTACTGCTTAAACAGTGGTTACGGTGTAGCATTCTCCAAAGTACAGAAGTATTAGACAAAACAGATGAGAAAGCTTTTACTATGGCCAGAGACTGCAAAGTAAGAGTTACCCTTTAAAACTAACTGTACCAAACGCTGACCTTTCTTAAAGAAACTCAATCACATTCCAGTAGGCAACGTAGTGATTTTATCAAAACACCTTCYATTTTCAGAAAGAACTTCATGAACTTTGGCTGAATTTGCTTTAATTTAGGTTAGATCCCAGTGCCAGTATAGCTTCTCTTTTAGGAAATAAAAAAAAAAAGAAAATCTAAACATTTGTTCTTTTAGGTGGAAAAGCCAAGTAACAGATTTGCACAGATCAGTGATGCCTTCTGAAGTTTTATGGACATCTATTTTTCTTTTAAAAATCTTGCAGATTGCCTGCAAGTTTCCAGAAATGATCACAAGAGTCCAAGAGCCAAGGTTACAGGTCAACCATCTTCTCTGACTATTAACAGAAAAAGTAGCTGTTATTTAAAAAACACAGCCCTATTGAAACACTCCARTACAAAAATAACACAGGCGAATTGAATTAAATGCAGTAACACCTCTTTAATATTCAAACCATTCAGAGAAAGGTGGAAAAATCCAAAAACCATACCAAGGGAAAGGAAAAGGAAAAGGTGATTAGTGTTGTATAAAAAAAGAGTTCAAGAATAGTTTGTTAAAACACCTTTCCAAGTAGGTGTATGGAACAACACRGGAAATAAAAATCGTGTTCTACAACATAGTATCATCATCTTGTAAGCTAAAAATACAAGAGCAAAATTCATCCCAGATGAGCAATGTTTGTGTACAAAACTTAGAAGACGGGGGTAAAAAWATCAAAGCATTTATGACTCCTGTAATACTGAAGAGACGCTATAAATCAAATACAACAATGTATTTACAGCCATTCTCATCAAACAATGAAAGCCAAATTTTAGAAGCCAAGCTCAAAGGGACTCTTCTTGTTTTGAAAGTGTTTTGGATGATCACACGCTGTAATTGACTTGTAGGCATCACTTTGTAAAGTTTCACACCTCAGAAATTGTGCTCGGGTTTAAGGTCACAATCTTCCACACCCAGCTGCGTGATTCATCTCGGCTTCGCTGGGCAACAGAAAATTTTCTACTTTGTTTTCGTATTCATGTCCTCAGTGCTTATCATATCGCAGTGTACAGCCAGARAAGAAGGTTATTCTTTATTGTGCTAGAAATCGGCCGAGGGGTGGAACTCTCCATCATAAGGACTAAACATTGTTTTACCCGTGTAGTCTGCATTATAAACTGCCCCAGTTTATATAATTTCCAGTTCGCTTTGGATTTAACCCTTTCTAGGTAAGCAGGTTTCTTCACTCTTCTCCAGCAGTGTCTCAGAGACCTGGTCTCCGAGTCCTCTGTTCTCGTCCTACTGGAACTTTGTTATTCCTTTAACAATTTTAAAATCAGTTTTTACAATTATAKGCAAAGAATGGTCTGGGTAAGGGAATCTCCTTGCATATGAGGAAACATATCTCAAACCAGAAGTGATAACCAGAAACAATTTTTTTGATGGTTTAGTTGAAGCTAGAAGTTAGTTCAACATTTCAAGCTGGTCATAAGGTGTGGCTACCATTTTAAGCTGTATGTCAGTGCTTGGAATGAAAAGGTTAACTAACACAGACTAAAAGATGCTGTATTCTACCTGGGTTTTTCCATTATAGATCTGACATTTTAATGATAGGTTAGACTTAAATACTCCTGTATGAAAACGTTCTTTTGGAAATTAAAAAAATCATAGTCTTTTCATGGKTTGAGGCTTTTTCCCCCCCAAATCCTACATAATTTTCTAGAGAGTTATATTACTGCTATACAATTTTATGAGCTATTTCAAAACTCTGTCTAAGGTATCATTTACCATTCATTTCTATGGGTAATTCTAAAAGTTTCCACGGGACTTTATTAAATTCTTGTAGAATCTAACTATTCTTGTTCCTATTAAATTTCACAGCATTTTTCCACAGGGGGTTGCACAGTCTGTTACATCAAAAGCCTGGAGTCAGTATAATCTAATTTGGACACTCTGATGAATGAATTTAAAGGGAAAAATTGAGTCATCATTAATTTATAACACATTGCCAGACTTAACAGTAAATACTGATCACCATAGTTTTGGAAACATCTACACTCAAAGTTTTTACTGACTAGTTTGCTATCACAAACATGCATTCTCACGTATTTTGTGCAGATGTAGACAGTTACATATTTGCAATGGATCCTAATCCCTTATTCTTGAAAATATGATTTTAAAAGCCCAAATAGTTTAGCTTTTTCCCCCAATTGTCCCTATAAGGAAAAAGACCCCCGAGCAAACAGAAAATAGCTTACTACTAACTAACTGGAAAGCAGAGGCTTTAGTCTGAAACAAACACATTATATGACTATCCAGGATGAACAAACAAATTGGGGCATAGAGCTAATAACTTATGCCAGCACAGCTCCATGCATCAAGGATCTTATATGCACATGGGAAGGCATTACAAAAATTAGACTAATGTACCAGAAAGAATGAGTCTGATCTTCCGTTACAGCATTATTCTATTACCGCTGCTTTGCTTTTCAGGCAACCCCACAACAAATACCCTTCCAAGGAGTGAGATAAGGGTATCTGCTGATGGGAATTCACCTTGTTTATGTTGGATCGTGGACCTTTTTAAAAAAAAAAAGTGCAGCAGATGAGTAAATTCAGATCTCCTCTGTGCTTGCTCCCTTTTGCCATACGGCCATATGTTAGATTAGCATACGGAAAATCTTTTTCAACACCCTCGATCAGGTTACTTATCATGGTTTAGTCAGATCCCGCTCTGCCTCAAGAGCATGCATAGGTTTGGCACGTGAGCATCATAAGAGGACTGAGCTAAAGAATCTCAAGCAGCAGGTGGGAAGACGCTATGAAAATACTGTGACGGGCACCAAGAGGTTATGAAAGTAAACTCAGGATTCCCATTTCGAATTGACTGACTACTTAAGAAGTGAAYGAATACTTCATGAAGTGAAGGAAAAATTCATACATAGTCATTGCTATTAACAGAAAAAAATAACTTGATAAAGCCAAACTTACAGACATTATTTGTAATCTGGACATCACAGAATGGCAGCTACCTTCAGCTAAATAACACAAGAAAGCAACAAGTTGTGGTAAAAATGATAGGTTTCTGTTGCTGAACATGTATATTCAACACTTCCACTAAGCATTTAAATGAAAAGCTGGTGAAAGCAGCTGCTGATTTATGGCACTTTTCTTCAGACATCAGAACCACAGTTTCCAAGAGCAGTAAGAACTCAAAACCCAAAATGGTCGACAGCCTAATTACMCTGAAGTTACAATACTCAAGACCGGCCATATTCCATATCTCACTCTACAAATAAGACCATCTGTGGACGTCTACCAGCATATGGAACAGCAGCGTTTTGTAGGAGATGTTGCAGTGGAAACCTCCCTACGAAGTCTGGCCCTTCACATGACAAAAATTAGGAAAGGCTTTGGGAAACTGCCCACTGAAAACAGTGGAGAGTGTTCCAGCGACCCCATTTTTTTCACTAAGTTCTAACTGAGCTGAAAACAAAACTATCTACCACAAAGTAGTGCGTAAAATGGAAAATTTTGTTACTGAAAGGATTCTCATATAGATTCTGCTTTGCATTTCACAGGAAAAGTTAATTAGTTGGGTAGGAACTTCACAACTATTTTCTTAATTTCTAGATATGTACGTATATGAATATACAATAAAGGCAACTTCTCACACACATGATAAAAAAAGCTCAGTGAATCTTACAATTTTGTACTTCATACATTTTCTCCATTCTGTGTATACTTTGTGGACAAACCTGAGAGGCAAATCCCAGTAACACATTAGCATAACAACAGTATTATTAATAACATCAATGCCATAATAAAACAATAATAACTTAAGGAACATCAACATTTTGTCATTCACGTATCTCCTATGGAAAAAAATAYTAAGATAAATGCTTCTGAGAAAAGCATGACTTTAATCTTTTCACACACAAAATATTGCTACCATATAATTAATGCCAGTAGACTCACAGACTGTACTCATGCATTGCTTTTATCCCTCTTGCAAGGAAAAAATCCAACAATTTTCATCGCATACAAGTTAGTTTCACTATGATTATTTTCAATCCAGAACGAAAAGCATTGCTCAATAATAAATTAAATACTGTATTTTCAATCCAGATTTCTGGACACAAAAGCAGTAAAATCATGACAAGGGAAGAATAACTCATCCACTAAAGGGATATCCTTGYGTATGGCTGGTTTGCTGCCATTCTGTGAGGGACTGAATTCACTTTGCTTTGACTGGTGAAGTTCTACTGGCTACCAAGGCCCTAAAAATGTCTTCCAGGTGTTTCTCCGGTTTCTAACTCAGCTGAAAATAAAAAATGCAAAAGCAAAGAAGGTACTAACAACTTCTGTTACTGACTATTCAGCTGTTGTACATAACATGGGCCCAACTGTGGTCACCCATGTGCTACAACACTTCATTCCAAGACACCCAGCGATGCAGTGTTAGCTCGCTGCGTGAAAATCCAGTGGGGCCTCTAGACTGAGGCAGGACACGCAGGGGCACGGATGGTAATGGGGCTGATGCAGTAGCAGGGGGTGTCCCATGGAGCCATTTTGACACTGTGCTGTTTTGACACTCTTGGCTCACTTGGACCATCTTTTCAGTAATGATGTTCTTTACTCCTTTCAGAGGTTATTTGGTCAGCAATGAAATGGGGTTCACTGAAAGCTAGTGGCACTCCCAGAAAGTCCTAAGTGGAGATACAAATCACTTGAGATGCTTATGAAAGCACTTCTCCAGAACAAGATCCTAGTTCTTGAAAGTTCCTGCTTTCAAGAAATGATGACATGCACAGCAACACTCTGTTACTGATTTTCTCCCAACAAAATAAGATAGCATGGAAGTCCAGCCACACAATAGGCAACTGCTGGATCCTGGAGATCTGGATTTTGCCATGAATTCTGTCTCTCAGAGACTAGAAAGAAGGGTCATGAACTATAATGTATGTAGTTGTATCTATATCTGTATATAGATGTTGTATATTTATTAGTCAATGGGGAAAAAATTATTACCTGTATTTCAGCTACACTGGAGGTGAAAAAATGTAAGCTAAGGAATGCAGCCTTTAAGAGTGCCACTATTCAAAGAGACTCCAGTTTGATGTGCACAAACAACTACACACAATCACGCATCCACACTGATTTATGTAAAGATCTTTTCTCCCTAGTCTTCACTATAAATATGTAGATTAAAGTTTTCAAACTGTTTTTCTACTCATCTCTTCCAGGATTTTACAGATTCAGAATGACTCAAGTTCAGCTTCTCRGTCAAGTTCAGTCATGGATTGTGCAATTCAGTATTATGTGGTTTAATATAAATAAGCATTTATTCTTATCAATTTACTTACACAATATTTCTGACTGGTTGTGGAGGGCAGAATGATATTGCATTTTTGACTCATCAATGAAAAATATTAGCTCATGGTGTGGTAAACAATCAAATGAAACTTCTGAGTGCACAGTCATTGCGTTTAAAGGCTCTAGCTTTACACTACAGCAGATGTTTTTCTAAAGGTTTCTTTTGTGATTACCAGTTCTAGAAAACACTATTTTCCTGAACAGAACAGTATCCTTACTTATTGTTTTTTTCTTGAGAAGACCATGCTGCTAGTTGCATGCAGATGTTATTTGTGACAAATAACAAATACAGATATTATTTGCAAGTTCTGCATCTAAAACAAAGGAAAAAAGAAAAAAATATGCAGCACTGCTATGTGGGAATACAGGTTCCATCCTTTGCTGCTGAGCGCAAGGCCTCCGAAAAGCAAGCTCCCACAGAGCCATGATAAATGTGAAAAATCTTCAAGAGCAAAGAAGAAGAGTTAAATGCAAGCTGTCATGGACTCTGAACTCTCCAGCTAGACTCTGTTCTAACAGTATGAAAGGAAGAGGTGGAGAAGTAGATAAATAAAGGTAAAAGAAATGAAATAGGAGGTTATAAGCGAAGCAAAAAGGTAGTATGACTTCTGCAAGTGAAATTGCACGATACCACCAAAAAGTTGAATACGGAAAACAGAAATGGAATGAAACCTTTATATGCTGGGTGAATCACAGTTTGGCTAGAAACCAGGAAATAACTGCTGGAACAGGCAAACAGCGCAAAGCCATTTATAAGACCCTCGGCAGGAAACAAGCAAGATGACTTGGGAGAAGTTGCTGGACTGACTTAGGACAATTTCCATTGATGATGCAGGTTAAGAGAAAACACAGCACAAAATGGAATTAAGGAACAGCTGCTCATTTTGACAAGTAATGTTATCACCGTCTGATCTGATAAGCTAGAGGAAAACACTGGACTTAAAGAACAACAAATGAACTTTGTAAGAATCAATCTGCAAAGGCAAAAGGTAACTTTAAAAGAAAAAAAACAGAATAGGAACAAAATATTTCTTTCCTACATCCTTCCATAAAGTGGGTGACTGCATCTGGTTTTAAATGGAGTATTTAGTTTTCTTCTAAAAAAGGGTTTTCCACAGAAGTGTTGGTTTTCCTTGGAAAAATGCTGATTCATTTAAAGTAAAATCCCTAGGAAATACACAGAGGACTTGGAAATTTTATTATGATGCTGGATCAGAGCTGTACTTTAAGTGTCTTATACTTCCATGAGAGGAAAAATGAAGAAACATAACTCATAGAAGTCATTGTGGGGATTAAGACATCCTGGCAGTATTTTCAAATCAAAACTTAATGTTTCAACACAAAGCCACTTTTGGCTGAACATTTTTTTCACTGTTTATTTTTTATTTTTGACAAAATAAAAACCAAAAAGTATTGCCATTAGCTTTAAAGGCAAACTTTTAGAACAGCCAGAGAGTATAATATATTATGTCTTTAAATAGAAGTAGTTATTTACTTAATTTCATAACTGTAAATTCAATTGAGTAGGGTATTTCTTTGAAAAACTGCAGGAGGATCAGATTGCATTATACTAATTTTTATTTAAAAAAAATCTATTCTAAGCCACAGATGATCAAAAGATTACAGATGATGACCCTTCTCCACTAAATTTACAAAAGCATAAGGCATAAGCATTTGTTGAAAATACCATTTCCGTGAGGTTAGATATCAAATTACTAGTATGAGAATGCCTATGATTAGGAGACATTGCAACGTAATGTGAATGAGTAAACCAACACTTCTGTGCAGTCTCAGAGCATGCTCACAGCAAAGTCTCTTTGAAACAAAGGGGCGACTAGGGGTTTATCTAACCTCTCATGCAATTAATAAAAATATTCAGTTCTCACTCTTGGCAAATCTGACTTCTAAGTGCTCTTCAAATGTTACAGTATTCAGCCTTTGTCACACTCACGAAAATATACTCAAGTGAAGTAGAATTTAGCCCTCAGCCATTAACTTAATTAACTTTTCCTCTATTTTTCCAGGCCAACTCAGAACACTACAGGCACATGCAATTTTACCATTTCTTATGGATGACATAGATCTGAATAAATTGACCCATCTCAGAAAAAAATGTGTCTTTTTGGACAAATACACAGTTTTTGTGTCTACTGATGTCTTTCTAACTTTGCCTTTTTAAGATAATAATGCTCTTTTTCTTTTCCCCTGATATAAATTAGAGGTACCCTAATTAACTCAATAAAATTATACTGGTGACAGAGAACAGGTAGCAGGCCCTTTACACTCCTGCAGTATATAAAAACAGTATTCTTCAACAGAAGTTTTCACCGTGACTGTCTCCAGAAATTAAGAGTTCTAAGGAGAATTAAAATTACCTCAGAATTTCAAGATTTTGAAATTTAACTTAATTCTAAACAAAAAGCAAAAACCTTTCAAAATGGTGTAAGGAAGAAAACTGAGGGAAATACATTTAACATAAGACTACAGGGTCATCCATACCAGCTCAGAGGCCCTAAGTGCCTGCCCACTCCAGTAACTTGTCTCTCTCTACGCCTGGCAGCAGATGCCCAAACAAGAGTATAAAAGCAAGCAAGCAGATAGTGACATTTCTACAGAATACTCTCTCAGACTCCTCAGCAAGAGTCGGTGTCTGTTATGAAATAGCTGTGGATTAATTTTTCCTTCATAAATTAGTGTAGTTGCTTTTTGAACTCATGAAAACTTTGGTTAGCCGCAGTATCCTGTGGCAGGGAGTTTCACAGCTGAATGCCACACGTTTGCAGCTCTTTTCCTTTTCTGAACTTGCATGCTGCTAACTTCATTTCATGCCCCAGATCTCRTATTGGAAGAAAGGGTGAGCCATCATTTCCACCTCACTCCTTCCATGCCACTTAYAGTTTTACATATTTCTATCATCTCTCTCATTTACAGGCTAAGTCCTAACCTTCATTCATTCTTCAAGAGGAAGCAATTTCATTCCTTTGATTTTCCATGTTGTTTCCATRATTTTCCACTGCATCTTCTCTCCAGTTCTGCTGCATTTCCTTTCACACAAGGAACCRCAACTTCATATAGAGCATTAAAGCATACCATGGATATAGGCAGTGACCTGTTTTTATTTCTTTCCTACTTACCGCATTCATTTCACTTTTTTTGAACCACTAAGCTGACATACTGAGCTGGCTGACATTCAACTGACTGATATTCTGACCTTGCTTTGAGCAGGGGTTTGGACTAGGGGTGGGTTGCATATCCCTTCCAGCCTCAACGACTCTGTGATTCAAATTTATGGGACTTAAGGGACAGCAGGTAAAACGTTAGCATTTTGTCACTGTACAAGACACTCCCATCTCAGTTTTATACACAACTTCAGTCATTCCCATTCAAGAAAAATGAACACAAACTGGATCAAGCACAGAAAATTATTACCGAGACTATTAGGAAAGGCAGGCATTATTCTGCATAAGAAAATTAAAGAAACTCAGGTTCAGCCTGAACTGAAGGCTGACAGGATTTACGATTGATATCCAAACTACATTAAAGAGCTAAATACTGTAAACGTCTATTTAAACTAGATGATAGCATTGACTTAAGAAAAAAACTCTCCACGTGTGTTAACTATCCTTGAAAAATTTCAAGCTAGCAAATAGGAAAAAGATTCTGTAGAGGCTTTAAACAGCATTTCAAACTGTCAACATTTCTGGCAGTACCAAAGCCAAAAAACCTCATTACGTTTAGTATGGAGTTTCCTGMGTTTTGACATATTCTGAGCTCTTTCTTCCTTAAAACTAAATGATGGGGAAGATGATGCAATTTTTCAACGTGTTTTAGCTTTCATGGAATTTCATACCATAATGGAATATGACACTTTCGAATTTTCTTCATCCAAGTCTATCTGAGATGCAGGATACACAGTTTGAAACTATTAGCTAWAACAACAAGTAAGAGATGGGCTTTCTACCAACTTTGGATAGAACTCTTCAAAATCTAATGTGAGAAAAAACTTCAAAACTCTTAGAAATGTCCACACTGAAAAAGGAARGCAAGCCCAGAGACATTCACTGCTTGGAAAAAGCAATTAACAACTTGGAAATTACATTTCCTAAATCATTCTAACGAGATGTGACACTGCTAAACCAGGGATTGTTCTATTACCTCATATGAAGCCCCCTATTAATAACTTGAAAGAGCAACAACTTTCTTGTCTATCAGCTCAGGCAAGTCAAGACAATAGCTTTCTCTTTCATCCATTAAAGCACAAAAAGAATGCACCATCAAATCAACCAGACTAAACAGGCTTCTAAATGAGCTTGGTTTAAACCTGGTGTCCCCTGTCCTCCCTGTTCATTTTTCATCCAAGCCATACAAAACTGGGGCAGAGTTTGGAAACCCACTGGTCTCAGCTCTAGGTAGATGTTCTAGCTGCTGACATGTTAAAAGAACCAACGTGACAGATTTCACTGGAGCTGCAGAAGTTAATCTGTCGGTTAGGAAGCACGGAGTACAGGACATTATACACTTCCTAAAATCTTGTAGTCCAGGTATTCCATAAGCATTCTGTAACTAAGATTTTGAGTCACTCACTTTTTTAATTTCAGGTCTTGCTAAGAACATTAAAGCACGCCTAAAGTATTGCTGTTGTGGTGGCCTGCCGCTCCATTCAGATGGCTTATGTCTACTCAAAAACAGTTTCACGTAAGACCCTCTCTACTTCCCAGGCATAGGGTCCACCTGCACACATACACACGCGATGTCTTGTAGAATATCACATGCAGAGGCATGTAGACTTAGGTGAGAGACTTGTTTCTTTTATAAAGACAAAGCAACAGAGCCTAATACTTCACAAATGAAAAAAGAATTTCTTCAGAGTAATTTTAAATAGAAAAAAATTATTTTCTTCTACTTTTTCAGGAAAATATCACTGTCTGTGAGGATTAGCAGTCAAATACTGATAGCATAAGTTGTTGAGCACTTTTTCTTCAATGGAGCAACAGTTACTACACGATCTCTAGAGAGGTCATAAGCCTCCCTACAATTCACTTTTTAATTCTGATTCTTATCGCTGCCTCTCGCCAAATCCTAGCCTTGCTAAGGGACTGGGAAATACGTCACTGGCCTCAAGGAGTCAGTTTGAGACACTTTTTGTATATAAATTATTTCCAGAATGTGTGTATAAAGCCAATATAAAAGTATGTAACACTTTAATCTTTAATTACTATGATTGCAGATTACAGGAATCTCTCTCTTACTACAACGGTAAACTTATGTCAGGCTTTAAACAAATTACTCTTGTATGGTAGAAAGAATCACATCTAGCAACAGCCAGTCAAGGTTAATCACCATTCTGCCTCAGCAGCAGTAGCTACAGCACTTACCTTGTAAACCTTCTTTTGAGATCTCCTGGGAGAGAGAAAAGCAGAGGACAGGTCCAGGGTAGGGTCAGATTGTTGCTGTTTGCTTATGTATGTTTTTTACTATTCTGATTTTACTGTTCAACAAATATTGTTCAAAAGTTTTTTGCATACCTGAGCTGATTTAACAGTAAATTTAACTCATTTCGACTTCAGTCTTCTGATCAAAGAATTTTAATTTGAAGGCAATTGTGTCATCCACCAGTACCAACATCTACACTCCTATGCCTTTTTTCTGTGCAACTCTCCTGCTGTTACTGAAATTTACTGCTTAAGTAAAGATTTCAGCCACAGGATCTGGCTCAATCCCATCTCTGTTGTCAGAATGTCTCTGAAAGACTTTGCTGGAAGTGGATGGGGTCCTAATGGTTCCTTGAACTAACACTATTGTATTATTGGCCATCATTGCACTTATCTTCACAAATATTTAGCCAAGTACCACTACGTTTTATTTTTTCTCTCAATGTTAACGAACTCTAAATGTCAAATAACTTTCTACACCTCAATTCAAGTTAAGAAAACTACTTCGGAGTTTCTTAGCATTCTGGATGGAGTGCAGTAGAAGACTTCAGCTGCAGGTTCACCACACTGCCATTTTAGCCATCCATATTCTCAGCTCAGAAGTTCATTATGGTCAGGAGTAACACAYAGAGCATAGCTGTAATGCACATGTAACCCTCAGTAGCATATATCTAATAACATGAATACGATGAATCTTCGTTAGCTTAGATTCTACTGGTTTTGTATTCTGTGGTCAAGATTTACTGACATCTGGCAGACATCAACCAGTTATTCTTGCACCAGCCTGTACAGAACAACTAAGAGAAATGATGTATTAGCCTCATCTCAGCAACATACAAGAACTTCTCATTATACATAAATGGAATCATCTGGGACTACATCATCCTAAATACTAAAATAAATGTGGAACTAACACTATCATCTACATCAAACTCTACATTTGGCCATAGCGAATGTGACATTTTCTACTTAAATTAATAGTTCTTGTCTTTGAATGAGCCATGTATATGAAATTCTGGTCTCAGACAAAATAGACATTTCAAAGGTATCAGTTACGGACTACTTCTTTACAAAGTTGTATTTTCAGCTTTTCTGTAACTTCCAAAGTTGATTTAAGCATTAATGCATTAAATGGTGACTAAGTGATATAAACCTGCTTTCACTAAAACTTAACTCCCATTTACTGTATTAACATAAAATTTTAATTTTCTCATTCAAATGAACACAACAGCTGATGTTGGATCAATCCTCTACTTTGGCATCATCATTTTAGCTTATATTATTGGTCACTTTATTTAAGGTCACATTGTGCTAAACATCAGTGGAGGATCCCTTAATATACAATACTGAAAATTACCGATAATTTATTCCGAGGCCCCTCGAATATAATTTAGACTTACTCTGATGCAATACTCTAAATTACTTTTGTTTTGTATGCTCAAACAATAAAGTTCATGCCGCTTATAATAGTAAATGATATCATTATTTTTATATTAATATAATATTGAACACATTTGAATGCAACAGGATGCAAAGAATCTAGTTTGTACTGCTTTACTTCAATGAAATTAAGATCTGTGTAACCAAGAGGAAGATCAAATCCAAAACATAAATTTTACTATCTACATAATTTCAAATTTAAGACAGGAATAAGTTCAGTAGGGTAAAATGGTATAAAGTAAATTTTGTAGTGAAATACATTTTCCACAGAACAGACTGACATTTCTTTGAAGGTTTGCAAAAGGTACTTTATGACCCATTAGGAATCAAATGTAATCTTTGTGGCACAAGTGCATATACTGCAACATTTATTGAGCCTATTTATCTGAGGTAAAACACATAGGATACAAAATGTGAAAGCTATTATAATATTTTGTCTCCATTTATTTACGTGGCCAGGATACACTATTGAATTTCACAACTCATTTATGACGGACTAATGGGAATATGGCAATTGCATAAATAATATCMCAAGTCAAAATGCAAAGCTGTAGCCATTGAAAAAGTACAATTGCTTTTTATAGCAGTTCTTATCTGCTCTTTCCTCGCCAAGGAAAAATAACACGTTAACTGTTTATTGATCTTTGATGTCATCATGTGAGCTTTAAAACAAAAAGGTGTGGACTTAAACAAAAACTCTGTTCCATAACAGTTTAATGCAGTTGGCCTTTCTCGTGACATTGTTATAGCTTCCAGAGCAAGAGTTTATGATGTAGGATGCAGAGCATTATCATTTCAGCAAGCACAAAAGGAAAGAGAGAMACCGTGGATCAGAATCATCAGTTTACCTTGCTTAATGAGAAGTAACCCTTCATTGAAAATACTGGGAGTCAATCTAAAAGAAATTACATCTTTGTTGTAACTGATGACTAAACTACACGTACCAGTAAGGAAATTAGTTATCAACTTCCAAGTGGACCATAGATGGATGGATATACATATATATGTATATATATATGTGTGTGTGTGTATGTATATACATATATGTGTGTGTGTGTACATATATATATATATATGTACATATATATATATATATATATATGTACACACACACACACACACACCACACACAAACATATTCTACTGTATGCACTTCTCATGGCCAAATACTTCAGGCTCAGAGTGCTGGAGCCAATAGCCGCAAGCGATTAAACCGACAGGCACAAGATCCACTTGGGTGCACGAGTCTTCCTGTCTCATGCAGACAAATGAGTGATGATGCTCCCAAACAAGACCAACATTTGTGTGTGAGAAATTGTGCGCATGAACTTGGGCAGAAATCGGTGCAGCAGCAAGCACCACTGAGGATACAACAGGGCAGATTCTAACCAGAGATTCAGACAGGGTGCTGAGACTGGAGAACGGAAGGAAAAAAAAGGGGGGAGCAAAATATCACAACTTTAGGGAGAAAAGTGAGAAAAGTTTAAGTTTCGTCCCAGGAAACATCCAATGTCTAATGTGTATTTGGTCTAAGAATTTTATCACCAAGCTGGARCAAGCACTATGGACAGCCGTTCCTCAAGCTCAATCGTACGTTCAAGAGGCCCGGTGTGCCATTACACTTTCTTCCAACGAGGGGAGTTTATGGTGTACATCTTACTTGACATTTCCACTGCAGAAGTAATGGGACACATGTTTTCCAGTTACAGTAAGAACAAYGCGCGGAGGGCTGAGCCTCTCAGACAAGGCCAAGTACTTCTCCGTTGCAATGATGTGGCCCCACTGATTTCAAGATGTGGCTTCAGGGATAAAAAAATGAATGGAACTGCAGCTACAACACAGACCCAGTTTTCATATGAAGAAACAGATTATATTGGAGTGTAAGCAACATTATGAGTAACATCTAATTATATTTTAAAGCAGAGCTATGACTCAAAATACTTATTAATGAAACCCTTGAATATATTAATTTCACTAAAGAGGCAAGCCACTAAACTGTCTTCGAAGTGGTGTTAATAAAAAGGTCAGTCAGTCATTAGCAACATAAAGTATCCTCCTGCACTTTGGAGAATTCTAATATTTTGTAATGGATGTTAAAGGACAAGCCAGAGCTCTTTCAGCACAGTTTAGATGAAAATTGCCATATTTTTCATGTAAAAATATAATATATAAAAAAGCTAGCCTTTTCACTACAGAATATGCCAATACGACAATACAGAACAACATAGAAATTAAATTTCTAATGCTTTTTTTTTTTTTTGCATTGCAACTTTGTAAGTGTTAGCTAAAACTGAACATGGGTAGAAACTTAGCAAATGCAGCTGTAAAGGATTCAAAACCCTCCYAGACAAACTCCACCTGTGAAAACCCAAACAGTAGAGAGGAAAGGCAGCTGGGAAGCCATATTTCTTCTCTCATAGAAAGTTATAACTGGAAATAAAAATATTTTATTAAAATTTGGGGAGTCTGTACAAGACATAGTTTTGATTGTCAAAATTGAGAATATTTGTATCTTTACAGATTAGAAAATAAGAAATATTTGTAACAACAAAAAGTTCTTCCTCTCCTACCCTGAAAGTGTTATTTAATTGAAAAGTCAATTTATTAAAAAAAAAACTTTGGATGAAAAATGTCCTACTTGCTGTTACTAGTTTCAATGTTCAGACTAAGAATCTGGAAACCATTGACACTGATAAATTTGCTAGCAGTAGCAGAGCAATGCTGCAAGCTTCCTGCAATCCCCACCTCCCTTCAGGGACCCAGAAATAGCTGCTGAAGTCCCAGAGCAGGTTTAGCTGATTCATGAGAAATGTGATTAGGCTAGGAGGAAAATGCACTGATTAGTCATTTCTCAGATAGGTTTTGCTCATAAGATTTCAGGTGAGGACTGCATCTCGGAGAGGCTTTGGCTCAYATGAAACTCAGCCAAACTGCAGAGGCAATAGCAACTGTCCTTATCAGCTGACTCTTAATCCACAAGTTTAAAGTAATTTGTATTCTGCTTCTAGGAATTAATCTAGGTCAGAGCAAGAGTTTCTATTGAGACTTGTGCATAAAAAAATCCCAAATACTGAAAGGAAAGCTTGCAAACAAGAACATGSTTTAGTACATATCTTATGTATTAAACACAGCCTTATTACAGGGTTCTACAACATTACCAATCAGTARAAAGCAGTATGTGTCAATAAAGGATATTTGTGTAATGGGCATGGAGAATTAAGCTTGTGAACCAATGGTTCAGACCTAGAATATGTAACATTATTTCTCTGTAAAATGTATGAAGCATTTTACCACCAAATTAATGAAGAAGAGCTCTTCCAATTTCTTGTGCAAGCAAGCCTCTCCACAATGCTTGTGTACTGCACATATAATTGTTACAGACTAGTGCTGGGCCACAAATAACTCACATCATTGCATTCATTTTCACTTAAATGGATTACACCAATCCTTCTCTCAACACATTATGAAAATGGAGCTTGTTTTTCTCCTCCTCCAGGTTAGCTTTTCTAATTCCGAAATTTTTAAAAAGACATTAAACATTATTGCTATTAGCAGGCCTCAGATTTATAATGTCTAAAACTAAAAGATTYTTACAACTATTTTTGACAAGCTACTATGGTTTGCCACAGGCCTTTGAAATGCAGAAGACAGAATGCCCTTAAGCTAAAGAAGTGCCTTTTCTTTATCCCATTAAATTGTACTTGGGCTCAGCTGAGTTACAAACTGCTTAAAWTTGACATTTTCTTCTTTTGCTTGAATTGCTTAGGAAAATTTAGGAACATAGGACTGGAAGGGACCTCTCGAGTCATCAAATGCTGTCCTTAGGCACCATGTTATATAACTTTTCATAAATGTATTGAGTTCTACCTCAAAATCAGCTGTTGTTTTCTGAATCCACTATCTCATTTTTAGGCTATGGCCATGGATTTTCCAAAGRGCCAGGTCTGCACTGCCACAAAAGCAGAGGCATATGCTACACTGGGAACTCCTGAGATCTACCAGAGACCCTTGACCGGCCAGAGATTTAAYCTGGAGCTGCCACATTGCTCTTCCCTAATCCAAACCATATTCAAGTATGTCCTCTTCACTGGGTACCACAGTAGGTGAAAACTTCTCTTATTCTCAGAGGCAGACAGCAGAGATGGGAGAAGGCCATGGAAAGAAGAAAGAAGTAAGAGGGAAGTGGAACAAACATTTCCASTTAAAAAAAAGACAAAGCAGAAGTTCAACAGATAACACTTGTCAATGGAGCTCAGTACCACCAGGGAACAGAAAAAGGACAGCACTGGTGCAAGGCTATATTTTTAACTTCTCGGGCATTTTTGAAATGGATAATTTCTGAAGCATTTTACCTAAGAAGAAAAAAACAAAAAATATCAAGAATAGTTCTTAAATGTCCCATTAAAAGTTGCTGACATCAGACTGAATTTTCAAGAAGCTCTCAAAAATTTTTAGCCAGGACCAAAAGGGGGTAGGTCTTAAAAGTTTTGTTACAACTTACAACATAGTACACAAAGGTTGACACAATTATACAGCCCACAGACCATGATAGATACAATAGATCTGCTTCCAAGAGAAAAAATGGGAAAAATACAGCACCAGTGATGGAGAAGAGGAAAAATAAAGTGGGTATTTAATCACATTTGGTGAGGCAATGTTATTTTTGATGCAAAATGACACAAGGAACATTAGGTTGAGTATTAAAAAATGCTCCTTAATGATGAGATTTGCTAGAGCCTGAAAACTAGGAAACAGCGGACGCTTGAAAGTACACGACACAAAGCACCTGAAGACAAACTAGTATCAGAGAAAAGTAATTTTAATCCTACTTTTTTTCTTTTGTTTCTCAGATTTTTTGTTTATATTCTATTGTAGATTTCCTWATAAATTCTACCCTGAATTTTCCTCTGTAAGGAATTCCAGGTTGATACCTGAGAGGTATGACATTTCCTTCCGGTCCTGTGAACGTATCTGATGCCTGGAAGCATGGAGCACGGAGCGCCTTAGCACTGTTCCACCATTTCTCATCTAAGCCCATTGCTGAGAAGCAGCGAGATCAAGGCAACGCGTGCTTTCACCATCCTGAAAGGTGAATGCTGATCAATGGCATTTATGAATGATTTAGTATTCAGAGTGCATTTAGGACTCTCTTGTCATGTCATCTATCATAGACACACAAAAAGACAGATGCATAAAATAGAAAATTAATCCTTTACATCTAGCTTTATCAAGTACAACGCGTCACTACTGTGGTATAGACTACCTTTATAAAATACATTCTGAAGACACTGAAGTAGGACAACAGCAATTCATCTTGACTAACAAACACTACAATCCAGAGCCTAACCTACATGTAAGAATGGTACATCTCAACACATACCCACTTCTCTTCCCTCCTTGGCCATTTCTGAAATCTGTAGCAATGAACTATCTTTTAATTTTTAAAAAGAGAAAGAGAGAGAGAGAAAGAGAAAAAAGAGAGAAAGAGAGAGGGAGAGGAATTTCTACTAAAAAAAAAAAGAGCTGATAGAGTAAACAACAAGAACCTTTAAGGTCTTACATAGGCTTCCAGATCACTTAAAGGAGCAACTGCCAAAACAGTTGTTTACTCATTTGATTTAAAAGATCTCCTGAGTTAGAAAAGTTTTATCTGTTACTCTTTAGTTTTGYTGTAGGCTCCAACAGCAACTACCCAATGGCTTCTGATGTCTGCAATCTTTGTCTTCTGACAAGAAATAAAGTTTTTTATTTTCTATATTCTTTAATTTTTCTGACACACCAGTGACACTGATGAAAACACTCCCTCTACATGTACAAAATTTATTCCATATTGACATTCACTCATGATAYGCTATTAAGAGAAAAAAACATTCTTTGATCTGGACTTTCTGAAGGGAGACAGCTTAATACATCTATTCTATTTGAAATGCACCCTCTTCACTATGTTTTTGTAAAAAATAGCCTTCTAAGCATCACATAGAAATGCTGCTGTTAAGGGTACCATTTTCCAAYACAGTTAAGATCAGCAGTGTATTCTCACTGTTCTTTTTAAAGCCAGCTCATGAACTAACTTACTTTTATCCTATTAATCCTTTGAAAGKAGGGGCAAGATTTGCCCCCATTAGGAATTTTGCTATCCAAAAAAGACTACAGTTAACAACTATAAGGACTGAGACATATTCATGGATTTCTCAAGAGCAGACAGCTGATACACATAGCCTTTGGGCTAAGCAGATCACCACTTTAGATGACAGAGGAGTTCTGTTCTTACATCTACCAGTATCAACCTTTTGAGATTACCAGAAAAATGGTTGTTTTYTTGTTACATGGGTAGCAGTTCATTTAGACCTGAAGCTTAGACTCTAAAACTTACTTCACAGGCATATTTTCATGTTCTAGTTGGGAGAAGACTACTTCTTTTATGAGCCTTCCTCCAACTTAACTGCTTTTTCAGTTTTTCTACTGACTGCATGGCTAGAGTCAGCAAAACGTGGATAGAGTCATGGATACTGAGCATGACTGGCTGCACGAGAAGGGGACAAAGGGAGCTCTGTCTCTGCTGCTGTCACCAGCATATGACGGCGAAGCCACTGCAGCAATCACATGAGTGAGTCAAGTGTAGTCCTCAGCACAGCTTGTCCGTGATCTCCAAGTACATCTCAGGCACCAGCACCACACCCCAGTGCACTGCTGGCCATAGTGAGACATATGGGTGGGTCAGCCAGGGGCAGGATTTAGAGACAGGGCAGAAAGGGGATGACACTTGTGGACAGGGAGGGAGGTGTTGTGGAGTAGATGGTATATGCAAGAGACAACAGACATACTTTGGCCATTGCTGCTGGACTCTGTGCACAGCTATGGCCCTGAGCCAGAAAAAGGGCAGCACTTTTGGACAGGCATGGCTGAATCAGCTCTGGTCTTGGCATCCCCACCCTGTCGGATACTGGACCATTTGAACATCACCAGTCCCAAGAACTGACTTCCTTTCCTTCAGGAAACCTAGCATCAGCAGCCCAAGCTATCCAGTAAGATATGGAGAACCTGCAGTATCTTCTACTCCCTCACAGGAGCAAACATGGGAGGGTAGCACAAAATACAGTGCAGGTTCTGTGGGTGACGAAGATAGCTCTCAGTTCATTAAGGTGCTGGCTGTGCTATTACAAGGCTGAACCTTGTAACAGGTTCAGCAGATATTAAAGGCTCCAAAAAACTGCTATTCAGATTGCAGCTGACGCTGCAATCCAAGCACAGTGTCAAGATCACCATGGCAGAAAGACATCCAAGTGTATTTACCACTTTCTGAGTATCAAATATATGTACAAGGATCACGGAACAGTTATCAAGCAACTATGTCTTTGGCTTACTTTGCMCTGTGATGGACCTGTATTGCTAACATTGTGGAAAGGTTCAAGAGCTAAATTTAGAAGTGGCCTGAAACTTGAAGCCATGTGAATGAACACAAAGACGTAGAAAGCAGAGTCTGGCCACTTACAAATTACAAATGCTCAACTGCAAGTACGTTTTTACCAGCTGAAAATCATGTCTGAGTGGTGCATCAGTACCACAATCACAGGCAGTTCATGATTGTCTTGCAAGTTTACTTGTTTCCTGCCTTCCTTCAGCTGAAGTAGCACTAGGACTTGTACACAATGCAGCAAAGAAAGAGCACAGAGAAATGCAGATAGCAGGAGCTCTAGCCCAGGATACATTCTGCTACCACCCTTTTTAATTACTMTTTGCAGTTCAAGGCTGCACAGATTACCTCCACCCACACAAGGTAATTTGAGCACTTTTATTTCGTAAAACTATGTACTGACATGATGTTAACAGTTGCAAATTTCAAGGAGTAAAATCCTTAGAACTGTAGTTAGAGATCAGGCAGAAACCTTCAGATCTTTCCCTCTGATTTCATAGAATCACAGAATAGCTGAGAGTGAAAAGGACCTCTGGAGGTCATCTAGATCGCCCTCCTTCTCAAAGAAGGGCTAATTTCAAAGTTACTGGTTGCCCAGGGCCTTGTCCAGTTAAGTCTTGAAAATCTCCAAAACCAGAAATTCCACAGCCTCTCTGGGCATCTGATCCAGTGCTTAATTTCTCATTATGATTTTATTTCCCTTCTGTCCAKTCAAAATTTCCCTTGTTGCAACTTCTGACTATTACCTCTAGTCTTTTTGCCTTAAATCTCTTAGGAAAGTCTGGTATATCCTCCCTATTACCATCTTACAGAAGTACAGTGAGATCCCCCCACTTAGGCTTCTCTTCTCCGGGCTAAACAAGCCTTCGACCTTTAGCCTTTTCCTGTACATCAGTTTCTCCAGTCCCCCGACCATCTTAATGGCCCAGCTCTTACCAGACTGCAAGCACACAGACCCACCGTACTGCTTTGTAAATGAAAGGGTTGGAAATTATCCCTAAATCRGATAGTGACATCAGGTATAAATTCCCAGTCTCTAACTAAACCYCACCTAAAACATCAGACCTTACTGCAGAAAGAGAACCAAAACTCAGTTCATTGGACTAACGGGGGAGAAAGATGTCAAAGATTTTTGCATTAGAGGAGAAAAATGAACAGAAAAGGTGATGAGGAACTGGAAAGTCATTCTCTTACTTGACATATGCTCTGAAACTGACTTGCTATTAACATAGCAACCAGAACAAAATGACATGTTTAATTACTCAGAATTAGAATGAAAATGAACTGGTTTGTGCACAAAAACATRACAGCCTGGCCAACGTAACAAAAACAGRACAAGAATATTATCATATAACACTAGTGTCAATATTCTTTAGCAGGGCACCATGGCTTAGCTGGTTAAAGCRCCTGTCTAGTAAACAGGAGGTCCTGGGTTCGACTCCCAGTGGTGCCTGGGCTGGGGACTGTTTTGACAGAGCACTGGAACAGGTTGCCCAGAGAGGTTGTGGAGTCTCCTTCTCTGGAGATATTCAAAACCTGCCTGGACGTGATCCTGTCTAACATGCTGTAGGTGACCCTGCTTGAGCAGGGGGGGTTGGACTAGATGGTCTCCAGAGGTTCCTTCCAACCTCAACCATTCTGTGATTCACTATGTCTTGTATGAAAAATGGCATACATATTTACAAGTATGTGGCATGAACTTACAAATAGAAAAAACTCAGCTCTTACTTCCAAAGAGAAAATTTAGATGGGCTTACTTACTGGTTTAACTTTTTAACCATAGTGGGAACACAAAGTAATACAAGCCAATGAGAATTACAGCTACAACTGACCAGAATGCTAAACTGAAACAAAAACAGAAYTTCTGATTTCAGGGAACTCAGAACCAGAACTAACATGTTGCAAGAGAACAGACTAAGAACGAGAATTGATGCATTATTATGGAACTAACACACAGTAAGACTAAGTGATGGGAGCTAAGCTGGGAACAAACCATCTCTTTGATTCCCACCAATATGCGATTTATCTCCAGTTAAAGACTCCAGGCCAGGATTTCAGGGAAGGTGAATAGCTGTTGTTATATTCAAGTAATTACTTTAAATTCACTGAAAGTCCAGCTTTCAGGCTGTGGCTCTTAATATGCTCCAACTYGCTTTGCCCCAGCTAGACTGTAGGAAATTTGAGTTTGAGTGTGAAGATACAGACCTGATTCTCATCTTACTCAGGTTTTACTCTTTGCTGAATTTTAAAGACTATTTCTGATTCACATTGGCAAAGTGAACCAGTCTTTCAGATTAAAACTAGCCTTTTTTTTTGTCTAATAACTTCATTTAAGTTTCACTCTAAGAAGTCAGTCCATCTTGGTTTAAAAAAGCCCTATTACAGCAGCTCTGGACCAGTCCATGCCTAACACAGGTAGGCTGACTGCCATCTCATATATACTGATATATACTTTCAGAAACACTAAAAGGAAGTTTAATGGTTCATTATTTGTAAATTAGTATTGCAAATGGAGTTCAAATTTTTTAAAGTCATTCTAGTGCAAAAACTAATAAAGTAAAATTCTTGGCATTTCTAAAGTTATATGAGAACGTTTAATGTCTTAAAATAAAAATGAGAATATATAAAAAGCACAATATCTGAGAACAAGATATTAACATTTTGCAAATTCTTTGTCAAAGACGGCATAAGTATGCTTTGGAAGCGTACTTTTCCTGCAAATAAATGCAATGCAAATACGAGGTCCCACAAGGCCTAGTTTATAGCCCTTACCCTAAAAAGTAGTCCTAAGGATTAGCATAGTTAAGTATGTACTGTAATATAGAGTCTGTTGTATATTCATTCACAGTGGGTATAATTCTCTTCTTAGAGACATTACAAAACCCAGGAACTGCCTTTGTATGTAAATGGAGCGTTCCACTAGCTTGTATTTAAATGTATCTATAATAACAAATAAATAATATGCACAATATAATTACATATTTTAAAAGTGCAGACTGTACTATAAGGTACCATGTAACATCCATTATCTAAAAACATATTAGTAAAATAAATAAATAATTCTTTAAATTTTAGTTTCCATGCTCCTGAACAAACCTCTTGTAAATACATAAATATTCTAAAAAAAATGTGTAGCTAGTGACCATGAATAATTAGGCACAGAAAGAATTTCAGAATGTGCATCAGACAAAATTAACACAATTTTTCCTGGACTACAAAAGGCTTTTCCCATTTTGTCCATATCTAAATGATCTTTGTTTTAAAATTCCAGGCAAGAAATAGCTAATCCTTTACTAGCTCATAATAAGACTACTTTTAGCTGTGTTATGATACTTAAATGTAATATAAATGCATTTTCTTGAGTGAAACTCAACATAATTTCCCAGGGACCAAGATTCCTATAACTGCAAAAAAAGGCTCTCCTTAAAGAATGTACTCAGAAACAGTAACACAGATAATCCAATCAATTGCTGGTGCAAGGGCCTGAGAATTGAGGCATGGATTTCATCCCTGACTGCAATTTGCTGTGATCTTAAGAATTGTTGAACCTTGATACATTTCATCTTTCAGATCATCATGTCCAAGATACTAATATATTTTTTGTTTTGGAAAGTATTTTGAAAATCCCATAAAGAAGAAACTGGTTAAATACAGTTTTATGAAATATAATTTAAATATCCAGTTAAAGACTGGGAAAAAAATGGAAAAAAAACTTTTTTACTGTGAGAGTAATCAAAAACTGGCACAGGTTGTTCAGAGAGGTTGTGGAGTCTCCATCCTTAAGAGATATTCAAAATTCAACTGGGCATGGTCCTGGGCAACCTRCTCTAGTTACACTGGTTYGAGCAGGGGAGTTGGACTAGAAGATTTCTAGAGGTCCCTGTCAACCCCAACTACTCTGTCATTCTGTAATAATTGTACTTATTTTTTTTTGCAACACTTCTGATGCATGTTTTCACTTCTAAACATAGAAAAATGGATTTGAATGCACCTTCTGGCTTACAAAGTCAGGTTCTCCATACTCACAAATATTGACATTACATAATCTTTTTCATACACTGATCAGGCTCCATCTTGCCTCTCAGTGGTAAGCAAACAATCTTTCAATTTTGTTTTCTGAATTGTTGTGTGTCCRTGTATGATTTCAAAGTTAATGTTACAATCATGCAGAGTTATTCCTTTTCACTGGGCTCCTGTTGTGAATACGCTAATTACAGAGAGGATGTTTTGGGAACGGCAAATATAGAGACCCAAGCTGCACAATTAAACACAAGACATGTTATCACGTAACATATATAAATATACAGCTGATGTTAAAACCCTGCCTATTTGCATATTAGTAGATATCAGTAGTTCAATGTAATTTTTAAGAACTAAATCTCAGGAAAAAAAAATCCATTAGCCTATTTCTGTGTGGTAATAACACTGTGAATATTCCACATACTTCATGTGCAAGCTATAGGGAATTTGTCAAATGTCATCTCTTAAATAGACCCTTATGGTCAGTAAATCTAACACTATTTTCTGTCTTGTCTAGCTATGTATGGATTCTTTTTAYGATTCTAATATACCTTGTCCAGATATTATTGCTAAAACTTATTTTGACTTCCTTTAATTGGCACTGTGTAAGTTTCAAATCCCATTTTCCATTAGAACTTCTACAATTCTTAAGCGTTTACACATTTTAAATTTTGTTTAATAGAAGACACTACCTGAGCACTTGGACACTACACTTCACACTTGGATTTCCACTCACATAAAAATGAGAGCATAAACCAGTATCTCTAATAGTGGACCCTTGCCTGATGTTTCAGATACAGATGAGAACATGAAAATCRTGTTTTTGATTTGCTCCTGTTTGGTTTTCCTAAATCTGGTGAAAATCCAACTGTTGAGCTGTCAATTTTGAAAGTTCTGTATAAACAAGAGTATCAATTTCCCATATAAAACTAACTTCTACAAGATCTACATTTCCCATTTTTCCTCTGTGCAGGAAAGCTAGCAAACCTTTCTGTTTCAACAGGAATATTTCGGCACCTGACTATTAGCTATCACAACATGTTGGGTGGAAACAATAGCATCTGCAAACAGGAGAGAACACAATATGGATTTTCAATGTCATTGGAAGTACTGGCAAAAGGACCAATGYGTTCAGACAAAGTGAAAGCTAGGTTATTTTCAATGTTAGAAAAGACTCTACAACAACTAGCTTCAATTCTTGTTGCCAGACATGATTTTAGCTTCATAAAATAAGACGGTGAGTGATACAACAGTAAGCAAGAAGGACTCGAAAAGGAGAAGCAAGAGGAACCACAAAAGGAGAGATGAACATCGAAGGCACCAAAACTCACAGAAGGTAAAAGAACACTTCCACTGATTTCCATGATTTTTGAATGATGATGATCATTTATGTTCCAGAACAAGCATGCATCCTAGTAAAGCATGTTTTACAGTGGCTGTTATGTGGCTGTGATAATAAACCATGAACAACATACCTTTGCTGATCCACATCAGAAACCAATCCCGAGCCTTCTTTATCTGATGATAAGTCTTACTCACTATCTGGTTTTCTTCTTGTTCTTTTCAATGACTGCTGTTACAGAACACTGCCTGTACTGGTTTAGGGAAACACTCTTTTGAAAGCGAMGTCTCTTTTACCAGAGTCATTTCTGTGCTTGCCTTTTTTTCTGACAATGGTATAYAGTATCTCTGTTTCCTTCTCCTTTGACACACCATTCCATACTTCTATTTTTTAGGTATTTTTTCTCCATCTCTCTTTCTCACATGACGTCAGTCTGTTAAACTGATGGCAATGAGTTGATCCTCATTCTTTCAGGGAGATCTGTTAAAATCAATGGAYCACGTGAATCAACTCACAGAATAAGGGCATGCAACATAGCTAATATAAAATATTTTGCACTGTTAGTAACTACCAAGCAAATACGTGCTAGGCAATGGAATTTCCTTACTTTCTAAATATAGATGAATCATGACAAGTATACACAACTGCATCATACAGATTCATAGATTCCCATTTGAAGTATTAACCATGGTAGATACTTATGTCTTCCCCTATATATCTTAGCTGACATCCATTTTTTCATATCCTTGGTCAAAATCTTCATCTGATAGGAAGTAAAGATGGTTTTCAGAACAACTGCCATTAAAATACATATTCAACCCTGGAAAAGTTCTGTTCTGCTCACATGCTGTACACTAGCACATAACCATTACTTTGTTTTCTATATATTATTGTTTCACTATATTGTTGTGTTTCATATTCTGTTTCCARTGCTTCCTTTAGATGACAAATAATTGCATTTTTTAAGAAAGGTTTGGAGAAGTACATTAGCCTAGCATGAAAACCAAAGGATCACAACTACTTGCTTGCTTTCAAAGATAGCATGGCAAAGTACAAACTATAATGAGCATTTCCCAAGTCTATGTCTTCCTGTGCAAATCAATTATTGAAAAATTTGTGCTTTCCTATTTTCCTTTCATGATCATCTGTTCTCCAATTTTTAGCTAAGGACTTCCTCGTCTTGCTTTGCAACTCCTATTCGATGTTGCATCTTTAATAATTCTTCTGAAAACTTTCCTGGAGTATTTTAGCCTTCTTTCAGACCTAAGGGGTGAGTACACAGCCATCACAATACCAAACCAAGAAATCCACTGCTCTGCCTATCACCCAGCCAGAACAGTGGCGTCATAAGTGACTCTCCTCTTCCTGCTGTAGAAACTCACCATTTCCTGTCAGCTCTTCCTTTATGAACTCACCGAAACACTTCTTTTCATCTTTACCCTGACTGGTGAGACATTTCTTCACATTCTGCTCATCCTCCCCTCTCTGGTTAGAGATAGACAACTTGTTCCTTTGTCCATTGCTTCACTTCCAGCTGCTGCTGCTAAAATATCCCATTCTGCCTCCCATTTTTTGCATACCCAGGGCTTTGCACAGCTTTCTCCTTGCATTCACCTTTAGTTTCTCATCCTTCTCTCCTTCCTCTCCCCCATGCCTTGTTTTCACCCTTTTCTCATTCAATTTTCATACTTTCCTGTCCCCTAATACAGGAATACTCTCCATTTCTTTGTTTACCAAACTATTCTCCCTCATCATTCAGCTTCCTTCTTAAGACACAATGCAGTCCTCCGCAGTGACTTTTCCTATAGCTCACTGCCAAAATGCACTATTAGACTACACTCCTTGGGGCAGGAACTGTACTATTGACTACACAGTATTTCCAGTATTTGCACAGCACTGGGCAGACTGACTAAACAATCAATAATAAATCAATGGTACAGATATGATAACAGTATTTTTAGCTTTCTGAAATATAATAGTTTCATTTCTAAGTGTATTCAATCCAAGAGATAATGCCTGTAATTAACGTAGTGGAAATCAGAGCATCCACCAAACCAAAATTAGTGTTCTAATGTGACGTATCGCACTTGGAACGTCTCCCTTGCTTGCATTGCTCTCTTGGGATGGGAAATAGGAGAAGGCGGCAAAACAATAAGAGTAATGAATAATCACATATTTCGCAAAAACGTTCAGTCGAGAGTTTGTAATTTGTACAAAAATCTGGATTTTGCAGCAATTTAATTTCAGAGTAAAGATATTTCCGTTTAAAGACAATTAAAATTTGTAAATATTTATTTCTAGAAAATCTGTCATCACAAACTCCAAAAAAATCCAATATAATAAATTTCCTTCTATTTTTTCCACAAAGACTCAGAGGTATATTGTGTGAATYGATTAGGATTAAAATAGAGATTTGTCAGATTTTTTAAAATCCAAAACTTTGTTTTCTGCTAAATGAATAGGAGAATACACTGAAATCTCAATCAACTTTTCCTAGGTTTGACAATCACAAAAGTCCTCTTCCCACTCCTCATTATTGACTCACACACAACTGCATCCCAAGAGACTAGATAGTCTAAAACAAGGAATGAGTAATCAGGAAAAAGATGTTTCCCCTCTTCAAAGTATGCACTAAAACATTCATCTTTTCAAAACTTCCAAACTAAAATTTGTTTGAGTTGTGAATCTTACAGCAACAATATTGACAGCGTTAACATAATCTAAGCACAGTACACAAGGTACATTCACTTTTCTAAAATATAGACCAGCTCATGGAAATTTCTTCCAATAAGGTGCAAGGCAGGTTCTTGTTTTAGCCGATTGAGAACGGAGTAACATAGGAGTGCAGAAAGACCAGGCGAATTATTAGACCTATCTTGAAAGACAGGACATACCTTCTTCTACAGCTTGGAAAGGGACATTTCTTAATTTGTTCAAGACATCGTTGATGCAAGTTACTACTGTAAGCGAAGGCAGCAATTTTAGAGAAGGGATATTTTAGAACACATTCGAAAAAATGACTCAATGGATTTCACTGCCATTTTGTTTACTTCTGTAGAAAGCAGCGTAACAGTAGATGTAATAAAGCAGATTTTAATTTAAAGAGGAATGTATTAAAATGTCTACTCATGGAACAAATACTCTGCTCAATGAGCATGCCAAAGAGCTGACTTGCTACTGTAAACACTAAAACTCAGTTTACTGTAAGACAAAATAATTGATTTGTTTTCTGACAATACTGCCAAGGAGAAACTATGGGATGTGATTATTAACTTATGCATTTCTTGGGAACTAAAAATTTTTTCCTGCACTAATTACTAAATTTGCTAAAGGTAAGGGTCATTTATATTTCTTAGTCCTTTCAACATTGTACTGATCAAATATCAATTCTCAGAAATCCAAATATTGCTGGCAAATTGGCAAGCAGAGAACAAATTTCCAGCTCTTTTTGGTTAAGATACGAAACTATTAGGTTTTATGTAAGCAGAGTTGCTTGTCCTTCAGAATTCAACATTATCGCCTCATCCAGCAGACCACATAAACCATAAATGTCTTTAAGCTCCGAACTACTATAAGATAGTTTTTATTGAACTACAAGTCAATACTAAACTGGTTAGCTGGCAAGTTCATAATCACCAGAGGTAATATTCACAGTTCAGGAGACTGGGTCAATCAAAACTTGTATGTGTGTCTGTTATTTCCTACTTTCATGATAAAAGGTGGCAGCTTTCAGAACATCCATTATCAATATTTTGAACTGGAATCCTTTCAGTTGGAAGCGTCTTCAGTCTTACCATTTGTGAAATTTGCTGAAAATTTTGGTTGTAAGTGAAATTTCAAAAATAATTTAGTGTTCAGATCTACCAATGCTCAGTACCCATACTCATACCCACCGTTTTATGCTCAATAACCGGCTCCAATCTACTATTTGGATAATAGTCTGGATAGTGCCAAATCTCACGTTAACATGTAGGGCAGTGTTACACAAAGAGTTGAAATCAAAAGATGAAAAACGCCAACGAAATGACGAMGAACAGAAGCCACCACCGCAGCAAAGCCAGGCGGCACAGCCCCGAGCGTCCCTCCCTCGCGCCGAGGCAAGGGCTGCCAGGCGCGCGTCAGCCATAAGGTGAAAACACGGAGTCCAAACGCCGGTACCAATTACAGCAGGATCTCTACGAAGCCAAGACGTGAAGCCAGAGCAAAATCTGACGGCGCGCTTGCTTATCAAGAAAGCTAATACTGRGAGGGCGCTCGCACGTTACCTGGGGGAACGAATCCTCCCAACGCGCGGCTGGGGAGCCGCGGGAACAGTGCTCGCGACAGAGCGGCCTCCCCTGAGAAGAAGCCGTGTCCTTCACGCGGCTTTCGGTCGCGGTGCTTCGCTAACGCCTGCCCCCGCACCCTGGTTGCCATCTCCTCAAGTCTCCACCATATCCGGTGCAAAGCGAAGCTTCCGCTAACGGTTTGCGGATTCACCTTGAATTATGGCCAGGTTGGTCTGGAAAAACCTCCTTGGCTTGGTGCAGGAGCAGGAGCCATCTGAGGGCGGTGGTGGGTCCCGTGCCGGAGCGGCCTCGCGTCGCGTGGGGAGGCCGCCGAGGCGTGCGGCGCCTCCGGGGGCACGCGGCCGCGCGAGGCCGCCACCGGAGACGGGCCGGAAGGTTCTCCGATGGAGAACCGCGCTCACCTGGCGTCGCGCGCCACCGCTTTTGGCGGCACCACAGAGTGTCGGCTGCCCTGCGCGTCTACGCAAAGACCGAGGGGGAAGAGGAGGTAGGTGGCTTCCATTTCCTCGGGAGGGCTGGCTAACTTGCAAAATGGCTGAAAGGGAG